>NC_083571.1:119798341-120003341 GCF_027579695.1 Neoarius graeffei | reverse complement strand
TTCCTTCATGCTGACGCCTTTCCCTCGGGCCCGAGGACGAATCAACAGCTCGACAAAACAGACAAGGGAACACCTGAGTTGTTCACATGCCAGTTTATTCGCACAGTCACTTCATCAAAATGAAAACATTTTTGGAAACGTCTTATAGTGGTTCTGTGTTTATGTTTTGTCTTCATGTGTGTGTGTGTGTGTGTGTGTGTGTGATGGGTGTGCGTCTATGTGGAAGTGTGTAATGATCTTGAATCAATCATAATATAATAACATATTTTTGCTGACAGTAAGGTACAGATAGATATCAGAGTCTTGGCTTATAATCAATATTTTGGCTAATTTTCATGGAATAGTATGGAATGTCTAAACATAGATAATGTCTATTCAGAGAAGGTCAAAGACACACAGAAAGTTTGCACAGAAAGGATCTTAATAATTAACATGAATAATTCTTAATACATGAATGTGTGGTCAGTCAGTAAATTACATCTTGATTCCATCAACATAAGTAAAATAACAAATAACAGTATGTCTTTAATAATGCTAAAACAAGGAATGTTATAAGAAAATAAACATAAAAAATAAGAACAACTTAATCACAAGAACAATGAGAATATGTCTGAAAGAGAGAGAACAATTAAACAACTAACAGGATTAAACTCATAACTAAATTAGGTTAATGCTTGTAAACTAAAAATCCTTAGAATCATAAGATCTTAATTATAATTATAATGTCATTATGAAACTAATCTAGAACTATAAAACTAACATTAATCACGGAATGCATTCATTAATTACGGGATCCAAATCACTACCATAGTATATTTCAATATATTTCAGTATATTTCATAGCTTTTTATGAAGCTATGACCTAAGGTTCAACTGAATGAATTAACATGATCATGAACTTTAATTCTACCATTTCAGAGTCGATCTGACACTAAAACAGACCTTCAGACACTTCTCTGTTCAAAATACACATTCATAAACAAAATGTTCCCAAACAATGTCCAGCCAGACTAAGGTCGTTTCAACTATAATTTTGACACAGAATAAGCTAAGAATTAATATTTCACTAAACTTACATATATCTACATATATCCTGATTTAACCTACTGATTCTGATTCATATTCTGATCATAATCTACATATAATAAAATCTGACCCTGGCCCGGAAAGACAACCACTCACCTATTTTATTAATTATGGTCTCATTTTTTCTGATTTTTTTTTTTTTTTGCGTGTGTGTGTGTGTGTGTGTGTGAGAGAGAGAGAGAGAAATTATGAATCATCTTGCGGGCCGGATCAAATGGTCTCGCGGGCGGTATACAGCCGGGAGGCTGGACTTTCCCCACCCCAATGTAAGGGTCCGTTTTTGGTGGCAATATCAGAATATTTGCTGTTCAAAAAGTTATTTTGGATTTTTTGGGGAATTGAGCAACAGTGCAAGCAACAGCTGTAATTTAAATAAATAAATAAATAAATAAATAAATAAATACACTGACTGGTATCAAGAAGTGAGGCTGGGGCTCATTTCTTTGTATCCCAGACTGTAAACTCATGTACCCAATCATTTGGGCTGATTTTTTTTTCCACCTCACTTTACTGATATGGACCCTTTTCACATGACGTCACGACAAACGCGGCCGCCATTTTGGACGTGTACTACCAGTAGTTTACCACAGCCAACATTGAGGAATGGCAGCAAAGAAAGTGTTTATTTTCAGCAAGACTTCCATCATGCCACTATATTGTTGTGCACCTGGATGTAGTAACCATCAACAAACAAGGCAAGGGTTATCATTTTATCAGATCCCGGTAGATGCTGACCAACGGAGAAGATGGATAGCGGCATACCAACGCTTGTGTAGTGACCACTTTGTTGGAGGTTAGACGAATAAAATTAGCCAGAAAAGGCATTACATTGCTGTTAACATTCTGTGGCGGCGAGTGTGTAACCAAATAGGCTAAAATAACCCATTGTAACCTCTTTGTTCTTCTGTAGTAGCTATTAGCTAACGACATTAGCTAGCGTTGTGTTCCTTTGCTGTTGGTAGACTGTAGGACAGATCAGAAGCAGTGTCCTACAAACAGCGCTTAATTTGAGGGGGAGCAAGCCGGAGCGCGCTCCGGAACCTCGGGCGTTGGCTCCGGCAGCTATTTACACTGGATCCGGTGATCCGACACCTCTTTTGACTATGTAACAAAAATAATAATAATAATAATAATAATAATTAAATAAAAAAATGCAAGTTTATTTAGTGTTAATGTCTGATTTTGATATCTGTCTTGTTGGTGATTTCTCTCATGAAACGACATCCACAAAATATCTGCAGATGAACTTAATTTGCAGTGTTATTACAAAACATGCCCAGAAGCGCAGCGCCGCGCCGCACCCCGCCCCTCTCCTCTCCTCTCCTCTCCTCTCCTCTCCTCTTTTTTTCCGCACCGGAGCCGCTCATCCTCTGCGCTCCGGGACCTCCCACTTTACAAATTAAGCACTGCCTACAAATAAGTGTTCAAAATAAGAGGAACATGTATTTGTCTCTTAAATCCAGGCCGTTCCCTGTAATCTGTAACAACGGTTGGAGAAAGTAATGGCAACTAGTGAGTGCACAAACCATAGAAGGGAAACTGTACACAGCGCCAGGGCAGTGTGATGGTATGTCTACTTTTAGATTGTGTTAGCTCATCAATGAACACACTCGTCACTCGACGAGTTTCACGTCTTTACGACGGATACTTAAATGTGTGTTAGGTATTATTGTTGCAGTCTAAGCAGTCATTGTAGCAGCTAGATGAGCGAGAACCAAAAGGGTCTGTGCCATAAACTGTTATTTCTGTACGGCGTTGCTAATGTGTCGTTACTGTTGTTATTTCTCCCTCTGCTCGCCCTGTAAATGCCCTACGTCGCTGGATAGCGAAGGTGTTTTCTGCATCTCGCTCATTTTTCTTGTATGTTCTCCATTTGTCGCCTTCCTCGCATTCAAACCAATTCGAGCCGAAGTCCACTACATGTCCAAAATGGTGGTCGCGTTTACGAAGGTCACGTGACTGAAAAGGGTCTATAGCCACAACACATCATCAGCAAGGGTTGAGAAGCCACATACGGGCTTTATAGATAATTAGGCTAATTTTGAGGGCACTGTGAGCCTGTTAGGGCGGGACGGTATCCATCCCACTCGGGAAGGTGCTGCTCTCATTTCCTGCAGCATAGGTCATAGTCTCAGAACAGGCCTAGTTAATTTCTGACAATCCAGAGCCAAGGCCAGGGAGCAGACGAACAGGCTAAACCGACTGTCTGCTAGCTGCACAGAGTCGTCACTCAGGGCCCACTACATCGAGACTGTGTCTGTTCCCCGAGCTCAACAAAAAGGTAGAAATATTCAGAGAGTTTGTTGCAGTAACCTAATCAATATAAAATTAGATCATACTGACTGTACAGCTGCTGCCAGCACCTTTGATCTAAAGGTGGGGCTATTAAATATTAGATCTCTTACATCTAAAGCGCTAATGGTTAATGAACTCATTACTGATCAGGAGTTTAATGTATTTTGTTGAACTGAAACATGGATTAAGCCAAATGAATATATAGCATTAAATGAAGCGAGTCCTCCTGGATACAGTTATATACACCAGCCTCGTCTAACTGGCAGAAGAGGAGGCGTCGCGGTTATTTATAACGATTATCTAGGTGTAACACAAAAACCTGGTTATAAATTTAATACATTTGAAGTTCTTCATACTCATATAATGTATGTACCCTCGAAAAATAAATCTACCCAGTTAATTCCATTACTTATTATTTACAGGCCCCCGGGGCCGTATTCTGAGTTTCTTTCTGAATTTGCAGATTTTATCTCAGATCTGGTTATTTCCTTAGACAAAGCTTTAGTTGTCGGAGATTTTAATATTCACTTTGATAACCCAGAAGACCCTTTAAAAACAGCGTTTGTGTCCATTTTAGATTCAGTAGGGGTTAATCAGAATGTCATAGCACCGACCCATAATGGTGGTCACACCCTCGATCTAATACTAACATTCGGGTTAAACGTAGAAAATATAGTCACACTTCCACAGTCTGAAGTTATCTCAGATCATTATCTCATCTCATTCAAAATATGTCTGAGTAATAATATATGCACCTCACCATGCTACTGTATTAAACGTACGTTCACGTCAACTACTGCATAGAGCTTTATAAATGATCTCCCAGAGTTATCAACTTTGATTGGGTCACTGTCAGCCCCTGCAGAACTTGATCAGGCAACTGAATGCTTAGAGTCAACATTCCGCCATACTTTAGATAATGTAGCTCCTCTTAAAAGGAAAATGATCAGAGACAAAAAATTAGCACCCTGGTATAATGATGACACTCACACATTAAAACAGACCACTCGAAAATTGGAACGTAAATAGCATCAAACAAAATTGGTAGTGTTCAAATTAGCGTGGAAGGAGAGCTTCCTGAAGTATAGAAAAGCTCTTAGTGCTGCGAGATCAATATATCTCTCCTCCCTAATAGACGATAACAAAAATAATCCTAGATTCCTATTTAATACTGTTGCAAAATTAACCAGGAATAAATCCACTATAGACACATGCACACCTGCAGTATGTAGTAGCAACGACTTCATGAATTTTTTTAATGACAAAATTGAGAATATCCGACAAAAAATTCAAACTACTAATTTAAGGTCAGACAGTGTAAGTGACCCTGTAGTTAACAATATAACTGTATCAGATCAGCAATTAGAATGTTTTACTCCCCTTAGAGAAACTGAATTACTTTCATTAATCTCGGCATCAAAAGCCTCAACTTGCGTACTAGATCCCTTACCAACACATCTATTCAAACAGATAATACCTGAAGTAATTGAACCGCTTCTAAAAATAGTAAATTCTTCTCTTATGATTAGCTATGTACCCAAATCATTTAAACTAGCAGTTATCAAACCCCTGATTAAAAAACCTGACCTTGATCCCTGTCAGCTGTCCAATTATCGGCCAATATCAAACCTCCCCTTTATCTCCAAGATCCTTGAAAAAGCTGTGGCACAGCAGTTATGCTCAAATTTACATAGGAATAACATCCATGAAATGTATCAGTCAGGATTTAGACCTCATCATAGCACAGAGACAGCTCTGGTTAAAGTAGTAAACGACCTACTGTTGGCGTCTGATCAGGGCTGGAAGTTGAAATGGAAGTTGAAATCGACATGGAAAAAATGGACCTTGAAACAGAGTTGGCAGCGGCAGATGCAAAAATAAGTCTTGCAGAGTGTTGATGCTGAACCAATCTCCTCAACTGAGCTTTTGGAAACATCAGGAGATGGCATGAATGCATATTTGGAGAGTCATTACAAGGACGTCAAGGAAGAACTTCAGCTAGAACTATCTCCTGTGGAGTATGCAAAGATTTCTGTTGTTCCCAAGACACCATTACAATGAGTCTTAGTGCCGGATGTGAAGCAACAGAGGCCTGACAGGCATGCTCAAGCAACATGGCCACAACAGAACACTCAAGCCGCTACAGGTGCTTCCCATCCACCCATACCTTCATCGTCAGGCAACAACACCACCACCACCACAGGGGACATAGCTGCTCTCATTGTACAACAGCAGAAGATGAATTCACTCGCAACAAGAGATCTTACTGTATTCAATGGAGAGCTTCTGAACTTCAGACCATTCATGCAAGCCTTTGAACACCGCATTGAAGGCAACACCACTAGTAATAAAGACAGGCTTTATTACCTTGAGCAGTTCACCTCTGGCCAGCCACAGGAGTTGGTCAGGAGCTGTCTTCACATAGATGTTGACAGTGGTTACAGGGAAGCAAAGAGGCTGCTGGAAGTCCACTTTGGGGATGAATTCAAACTTGCATCCGCCTATATAGATAAAGCCTTGAACTGGATAAACATCCCACCCGACAATGATGACGCTCTGCAGAGTTATGCTCTACTTCTTCGCAGCTGCTTCAATCTGATGCGCACGCTCAGGTACATGGATGAACTGAATCTTCCTTCAAACCTGAGACTTCTTGTGGCCAAGGTGCCATACAAGATCCATGAAAAATGGAGAACACATGCTTTTGATATAAGGGAAAGGATTGGCGCAAAGGCCACATTTGGAGACCTTGTTCAGTTCCTGGAAAGGCAGGCCAGGATTCTACAAGACCCCATCTTCGGTAATCTTCAAGGTGTGTCAGTACCCAAGAGACCATCAAAGACAACCACCGGCATCAGTAAGCCCATTTCTGGGACCAAACAGAAGAGTAAAGGGTCCAGTTTCGCCACAACCATAGCAGTGGTAGATGACAACATTGCAGGGCATTCTACTGCAGGGAATGCCATGCAAGGCTCTGGCCCAATGAAGCTCTGTTCTATATGTGATGGTCAGCATGAGACTGCATCATGTCCGGAACTGGAAAAGAGGTCTCATAATGCAAGAGTTGAACTCCTCAAAACCAAAGGTATTTGTTTTGGATGTCTGGCTAAAGGGCATATGAGCCGAAACTGCACCAAAAGGGAAACATGTTCGGTGTGCTCTAAACCCCACCCTACCATCTTACACATGCCAAAGACAGATGGAAAGACTGTGAACAGTGGGCTGGTTTCACTGAAGGCAGAGACATCTCATGCAAGTAGTGACAGGCAATGCACTCTTTCAATTGTCCCAGTTCAAGTGAAATTGAAGAACTCAAACCATACAGTGCAGACATACACATTCCTCGACCCAGGGAGCTCTGCAACATTTTGCACAGAATGACTTAGACAAAGGTTGAATGCAATGGGCAAAAACCAACAAATTCTTCTGCGCATGATGGGGCAAAAGAAAGCTGTGAACAGCCTAGTTGTTAGGGGTCTGGAAGTTGCTGCACTGGATGCAAAGACATTCGTAGACTTACCGTAGACTTATACTCAGCAGGAAATCCCCATCAGCAAGGAGCATATCCCCAAGCAGGAAGACCTAAGAAAATGGCCTTACCTCCAGGACATTTTTATACCAAGTATTGATGCAAACGTTGACCTCCTTATCGGTATAAATGCACCAAAGTTGATGGAACCCTGGAGAATCATCAATAGCAAGGATAATGGACCCTTTGCTATGAAGACACTGCTTGGTTGGGTGGTGAATGGACTTCATGGTGAAAATACATACACCGACAAGCAAGGCCAAAGGCACGTTCATGCACACCGCATTTCAGTGGAAACACTTGGTGAGTTATTGATTCAGTAGTATCACCATGACATCCCAGAGAAGTATGATGAAAAGAAACAAATGTCAGTGGAAGACTGCAAATTCATGCAGA
The DNA here is from genome assembly GCF_027579695.1 of Neoarius graeffei. Lineage (NCBI taxonomy): Eukaryota > Metazoa > Chordata > Actinopteri > Siluriformes > Ariidae > Neoarius > Neoarius graeffei. The sequence continues at coordinate 119,996,035 of NC_083571.1, read as the reverse complement.
TCATGGACAGCTCTGCAAAGGTGGTCAGTGGACATTACGAGTTGCCATTACCATTCAGGAAGGACAACCTCACAATGCCAAACAACCGTCACCTAGCAGAACAAAGAATTTTATCATTGAAAAGAAAATTCCAGAAGAACAGTGATTTCCACAAGGAGTACAGGGCCTTCATGGAAACTGTCCTAGCCAGTGGACATGCCAAGCTTGTACCCCAGGACCAGCTGACTCAGCAAGATGGAAAGGTGTGGTACATACCCCATCATGGTGTGTTCCACCCAAAGAAGGGAAACTTGAGTGTAAACTATGACTGCTCTGCAGGCTACCAGGGTACCTCACTCAATGCTGAGCTTCTCCAAGGTCCAAACCTCACAAACACCTTGATTGGTGTTTTGGCATGCTTTCGTCTTGGACAAATTGCCCTCATGGCAGACATAGAGAAAATGTACCACCAAGTAAAGGTCTCAACTCGTCATGTCAACTTCCTCCGTTTCCTTTAGTGGCCAGATGGAGATGTCACTCAGCCCCTGAAAGAATACAGAATGATTGTGCATCTTTTTGGTGCAACATCCTCAGCCAGCGCAGCAAGTTACACGTTGAGGAAGACAGCTGAGGATAACACAGGGTGTTTCTCAGCTGAAGCAACAAGCACTGTACAGAACAATTTTTATGTCGATGACTTGGTCAAGGCTGTTGACAAGGAAAATCATGCCATCGAGCTTTGCAGGGAGCTGAAGTCACTGTGTGCCACTGGAGGATTCACATTGACCAAATGGATTAGCAACAACAAGGTTGTCTTAGCATCCATACCAGAAGCTGACAGGGCCAAGGATGTAAGGAATCTTGACCTTGATGTTGAGGACCTGCCCATTGAAAGAGCACTAGGAGTGCAATGGTGTGTCCAAGAAGATACCTTCACCTTCCAAGTAGCCATAAAAGAACGCCCAACCAGCAGACGTGGAATTCTCTCCATGGTCAGCTCCATATATGATCCACTTGGATTCCTTGCACCCATCACCTTTCCTGCAAAATGCATTCTACAGGATTTATGCAAGCAGAACATTGGATGGGATGAGGAGTTACCAGAGATCCATGTCCGCTCCTGGAACCAATGGTGGCAAGACCTCCCAAAGGTGAGGGAGTTCAAGGTCAGTCGCTGTTTTGTTCCCAACAACTTTGGAAACATCACAGCCCAGATGCATCACTTCTGTGACGCGAGTGACATAGGGTATGGCACGGTCACTTACCTGAGGTTGACAAGTAGCAGCAACAGAGTGCATGTCACCTTTCTAATGGGAAAGGCCAGAGTTGCTCCTTTGAAGCAAATGACCACACCTAGAATGGAGCTCACTGCTGCAGTCTTAGCAGTGCGTATAGACAGGATGCTATCTGAGGAGATACACATGAAATTGGAAAGGTCTCTGTTCTGGACAGATAGCATGACTGTTCTGAGACACATACGGAATGAAAGCAGAAGATTTCAAACCTTTGTGGCCAACCGCCTTAACGTCATCAGAAGCGCATCAGAGGGGTGTCAGTGGAAGTACATAGGCACCAAATTGAACCCAGCTGATTGTGCCTCTCGGGGCCTGCACATTGATGCCTTCTTAAAGAAACAGAGCTGGATCAGTGGCCCAGATTTCTTGAACAAACCACCAGATTGCTGGCCAGACTCTCCAGTTGAACTTGTCCTCTCCTCAGATGATCCTGAACTGAGAAAAGTTGTCACAGTGAACGTAGCTGTAAAGGACAGCTGTGATGCCACTACTTACCTGATGAACTATTTCTCCACATGGATGAAACTGAAGAGGGCTGTTGCATGGTTCCTCAGGTTGAAGTCCATTCTTCTGCAACTTGCCAAGAAACGCCAAGCAGGGCTTGATCAAAGCAGGCGTAAAATGGTCACAGGGCAGAGCAAGCAGCAGAAAACTGACCCTTATGTGCTATCAGTCAGTGACATGGAGGATGCAGAGATGGCTATTGTGCAATATTGCCAGAGGCAAGGGTTCGCCCATGAGGTATCCTGCCTGCAGAAAGGCATGCAATGTGTAAGCAGGAACAGCTCCATCTACAGGCTAGACCCTTTCATTGACTCTGGCACTTTGAGAGTTGGTGGTCGTCTTAGAAAAATGGCCATGCCCACTGAACAAAAGCATCCTGCAATTCTGCCCAAGGAGCATCATGTCTCCAAACTGTTAGTTCGTCATACCCATGAAGAAGTTGGACACAGTGGAAGGAATTTTACTCTCTCCAAACTTAGGCAGAGATACTGGATCCCCTGTGCCAACACCCTTGCCAGAAAGGTAATCAATGAATGCACAACATGTAGAAAAGCCCATTCCAACGCTGGTCAACGGAAGATGGCAGACCCTCCCTGTGGATAGGCTTATCCCCGATCTACCACCCTTTACCCATGTAGGGGTTGATTACTTTGGACCACTGGAAGTAAGACGAGGCCGTAGCATTGTGAAGCGCTATGGAGTGATTTTCACATGTCTCACCAGCCGAGCTATACATCTGGAAGTTGCACAGTTACTCGACACTGACTCTTGCATTCATGCATTCAGACATTTCATTGCCAGAAGGGGGCAAGTCTCAGAGTTGCGATCTGACAATGGAACAAACCTTGTCTCAACTGAGAAGGAGTTGAAAGAAGCATTGAAATCCTGGAACTTGCAACAAATACAGCAAAGTCTGTTCCAAAGGGGAGTAAAATGGACCTTTAATCCTCCCCATGGTGCCCATCATGGAGGGATATGGGAGAGACTCATTCGTATGGTCAAGAGGATACTACAGACTGTGACTGGTCAACAACATCTGGACGATGAAGGCCTTCAAACAGTGATGTGCGAGATTGAGGCCATTCTTAATAGTCATCCACTCACAACTATGTCGGATGATCCGAATGACTTGGAGCCATTAACACCTAACCACCTTTTGAATCTGGAAGTCCAGCCTGTACTACCTCCAGGGTTGTTCACAAAGGAAGACGCGTATGCAAGGCGCTGCTGGAAGCAAGTGCAGTACATTGCCGATCTATTCTGGAAGCGGTGGACCCAAGAATATCTGCCCCTTTTACAGATGAGGCAAAAGTGGACTCGCATCAAGTGCAATTTCCAACAAGGAGACATAGTACTTGTAGCAGATGCCACTGCGCCACGAGGATCATGGATGTTGGCCAGGGTCACAGAAGCCCTTCCTGATTCCAAAGGCTTGGTCCGCAGTGTGCGACTTCAAACCAAAACAAGTCAGCTCGAAAGACCCGTCAGCAAGATTTGCCTGCTGGTAGATGGCCAGCAAACTAAAGCTGACTAAGCCAACATGGACTTGCGCACGTGCACACACTCATACAGATGCATGCACTGATTCTTGCACACAGTACACATTGAATATGGCTCTTGAGAAAAAATAGATTTTAATTTATTATAGCTCGCGTCCCTTCGTAGCTATATGGGGCGGGCCATGTAAGAGCCATTTTTGATTTGAAGATAAATTGTAATATTGTGCTACAGGAGCACTTGAAATTTTGGTTGAACTTTAGTTTATTTTAGTTGACCTTACTTTGGTTGGTAATATACTCTTATTTTGATACCTGTGAAGAACTTTGGAGCCAAGATGGCCGCCAGTCACCTTCGACCTTAAGGCAGCTGGGCCATAGAAGGTTCACGCTGCACGCTGCATGCTGCACGCTACACGTTCACGTGAAGAACCGGACCCTGGGCCATTAAACTTCATGCTTGGATGTTCACGTGTTGCGTCTGTTCTACTTTGACCGAGTAACCAACAATATGGACTCTTCGGATGACGACGATTGCCTCATTCTGCTTTTACTGAGACAGAGGAAGAGAAAAAGGAACAGAATTTGGAGCCGAGAACACTTCCTTCTGAGAGAAACCCGTGGTGAATTTCACCGAACATTCTATAATCTGCTTGACAATCCCGATGAAGAACTATTTTTCAATTATACCATTCAATTATATTTTTTCTGAAGTTTTCCCCTGAAAGCATAGAGTTATCTCCCTAGACCCGTTCTGATTGGCTGGCGCGGCGGTGACCGCATGCATTGACTGGAATTTCCATCTTCACGCCTAGAAAAAAGTGTGCATGTTCATTTCACGCTTCACGCGTGAAGTGTGCAGCGTGCAGCGTGCAACGTGAACGCCGTTCTATGGCCCAGAGCAAGTCATGCTATGTTTGTCCACTTTTCTTTACACGCGTGTAGCGTGTAGTGTGCAGCATGCAGCGTGCAGCGTGAACCTTCTATGGCCCAGCAGCCTAAGAGTCAGTTCAGCAGAGCAGAACAATAGAATTGTTTGAAGGACTTGGTGGTCACACAGCTCTTTATAAGCCTTTAGGAAAGCCATTAGGAAAGCTATTTTGAAAACTACTTTGAAAGTTTAAAGCCAAGAACAAGTTGGAAATATTTTTAGTTTGGTTTTGATCTTAAGTTGATACTTTTGATGTACCTTTACTGGATTACTGACTTTCCTTGGAGCCTTTCTGTTAGCATGCTAACTCGGCCTGCTAACCCGGCCTGCTAACACTGCCTGCTTCCCTTCCATCCACCTGTCCATCCATCTATCCATCCAGCCATCATCAACCGTTCAGCAGACAAGGTACATCTTTGTTTATTTGAAAGCTTGTTAAAGGAAGCCGCAAGGTCTGCTTGAATCTTGAAATTGGACACAACAGATAGGAAACTGTAATCGAGGTTGACAGGTTGTGCATAACATCCTCTCTACATAAACGCTGTCTAGTGCGCACGCTCTCTACATAAACGCTGCCTAGTGTGTATACTCCGTTGTTCACAGACTCGTGTTTCCGCCTCCGTTTAACATGTCGCAATGCGCTGATAGAGCACAAACATGTCATGATGAACATACAACTAGAAGATGACCACGCCGTCCGTTAATGTAAATATGATGGCTAAACATGCTGCTAACGTTAGAGTAGCCAGGTGTGCTGCTGCTCATTTAGACATATTAAGGCACAGCAACAGGTCTGAAAAGCTACATTTCCCCCCATATGTTTCACAGTAACTCAAATATGGGTCAATATGTGACAAAGCATTCAGTTGCTGTCCCACCAATAATCCCTGCAGGACAAGTTTTACTCATGACATGTTAATTGAATTTAAGTTAGCTTAACCAAGTCAACTTTAGCATGAAGCTAGCGGTCCCATTCATTTTTGCCAGGTCACGGTGTTTTGGAAAACTTCATAGGAAATTCATCACAGACTGATTGTTGAGTGACATTAACCAACGCTAGCAAACATATACATGATCTGTTAACAGGACTTCTTGTAACGTTAACTTACCGTCGCAGAAATAGCAGCATGGTGTACAATGCAGTCCACTAAGGCTGTGGGAAAATGATCAATAATACACTTCAACAGCAGAAGCATGTACACTAATTTCAAACACATCAAGAAATACTTAAGTCAGTTTACTCATCCATTCAGCATAATTGCCATATTGGAGACCTGGATTGACCTGGAGAAAGGAGTGGATTTCAAACTGGCTGGATATGAATTTAATTATATAAACAGGAAAAATAAAGGTGGAGGAGGAGTGGCGGTGTATGTGGACTGTAATTTGAATTATAAGTTAATAGATGGCATGACAACAGTGATTGATAACTTTATTAGAATGTTTAACAATTGAAATTAATAGTGAAAAAAGTAGAAATGTATTAATTAGCTGTATATATAGAGCGCCAGAAACTAGTATAGAGGCATTTAAGGACTGGGTAGAAAAGATGTTTACAGTAGATAATAAAAATTATCTTCATTTGTGGGGATACTAATATTGATCTGTTGAACCCTAATAAGCACAGTATGACTGAGGAATTTATTAATACCATGTACAGTATGAGTCTCCACCCAAAAATTACCAGACCCACCAGAATTACTGACCATAGTGCTACCTTAATAGATAATATATTTACCAGTGATATAGATAATAACATTATAAGTGGAATATTAATCAATGATATTAGTGATCATCTACCAGTTTTTACAATTTATGACTGTAATCATAAGAGAAATGTGACAGACCATAAACTTAAGTATAGAAGAGTTAGGACTGAGGAGGCCATGTTTGCATTAAATAATGATTTATTAATACAAGACTGGGAATCAGTTTCTATAGAGAATAGCATTGATGGAGCATATGATAACTTTTTAAGTATATTCAAATTATTATATGATATAAATTGCCCACTGAAGCAATATCGTACAAAACAAAACTATAATGACCAACCTTGGATTACTAAGGGATTACAAAATGCCTGGAAGAAGAAAAACACTCTATATAGAGAATTGATTAAATAAAGAACCAAAGAGGCAGAAAATAAATATAAAAAATATAAAAAGTTAACGAGTATCATAAGGAGATGTAGGAAGGATTATTATAGTAAATTAATATATAATAGCAAAAATAATATTCAAGGAATATGGAATTTATTATTATTATGCTCTGGATAAATACATTACCCTAAATACTTTAATGACAAAGGTATCGAAAATTATAACATGGATGTAGTTGCTAATAGTTTTAATTTTTTTTGCTAATGTTGGACCAAGATTAGCTCAAAATATATCTGATCCAGTAACAAATGATGATTGTATAGATATTATAAAGAGGAATTCTTGTTCTATGTTTCTTACACCAGTAGATGAGAAGGAAATTATTGATATAGTTAATAAATGTAGTAATAAAATATCCACAGATTGTAATGATATTGATATGAAACTAGTGAAAACTATTATTGGGGGGATTTCTAAACCATTAACATACATCTGTAACTTGTCATTTCAAACCGGTACATTTCCAAGCAAAATGAAAATAGCAAAAGTAATTCCATTGTATAAATCTGGGGACAAACACAACTTCATGAATTACAGACCTGTTTCTTTACTTCCTCAATTCTCCAAAATTCTTGAAAAACTATTCAATAACAGATTCGATAAATTCATTGAAAAATACAAACTACTCAGTGATGGTCAATATGGATTTAGAGCAAATGGATCAACAGAGATGGCACTAATGGAATCAATTGAAGAAATCAGTAACTCTATAGATGATAAGAAATATGCCGCTGGGATATTTATTGATCTTCAAAAAGCTTTTGATACTATTAATCATGATATATTAATTAATAAGATGGAAAAATATGGGATAAGGGGAGTTGTATTAAATTGGATAAAAAGTTATTTGAGCAACAGGACACAATTTGTGAAGTTGGGTGACTCTGTCTCAACTCGTTTGAATATTGATTGTGGTGTTCCTCAGGGGTCAGTATTGGGTCCTAAACTGTTTATTCTTTATATAAATATGTGCAGTGTATCAAAGATATTTAAGATGGTATTATTTGCAGATGACACAAATGTTTTTTGTTCTGGAACAAATTTGCATGAGTTAGAAAACATAATCTCTTCAGAATTGTGCAGGTTAAAAAGTTGGCTTGATCGAAATAAATTATCATTAAATCTGTCTAAAACAAAAATCATGTTATTTAATAATTTATAAAATAGGGCAATGAATGTACAGGTAGATGGTGTTGATATTGAGAGAGTTTCTAATAATACATTTCTTGGGGTAATAATAGATGATTAGAATTAATTGGAAATCACATATAACATGCATACTAATTAAACTATCAAGAAGCATATCTGTGTTGAGTAAAGCTAAGCACATCCTGGACTATAATTCACTTCGCATTCTTTACTGTTCCCTGGTTTTACCGTACTTAAATTACTGCTCAGTGGTGTGGGGAAATACGTATACATGTTCAGTTCATGCAATAACTATACTTCAAAAAAGAGCTATAAGAATAATTCATAGTGCTGCTTACCGAGATCATACTAATTCACTATTCTTAAATTCAAAATGTTTAAAATTCAAGGATATTATAGAATATAAAACTGCCTTAGTAATGTACAAAGTAAGGAATTATAAAGTACCAAGGAATATCCAAACAATGTTCTCGGATAGAGAGGGGGGCTATAATTTTAGGGGGAAATTGAAATTTAAAATTCGCAGTGCTAGGGCAACATTAAAAATGTTCAGTATCTCTATTTGTGGAGTAAAGCTATGGAACAGTTTGAATGTGGAGCTCATGAAATGTACAGCTATAAACCAGTTCAAAAAAAGGTATAAGGAACAAATCTTTATGAGGTATAGGGAGGAGGAATTACAATAACATGCTATTGATAATATAAGTGTATATATGTGGGTATGGGTACATACATGTGTGTGTGTGTGTGTGTGTGTATATATATATATATATATATATATATATATATATATATATATATATATATATATAAATAATTTTTTTTTAAATAAATGCATGCATAATTGTATATAATATATAAGCATGATATGTATAATTATGATATGGGTGTCTCTACATATGGATGTGTATAGTTCTAGGTATATGTATGTACTGTATATATGTATTGTATGTGTGTATATATGCATAACAAGTATCTGTATAAATGATTTGATTTGGTCGATATTATACCATGTTGGTATGTTTTCTTTTTTTGTTGATTTTGTTTTCGTGTATATATAGTTTATTATGGTGGAAAGTGACATTTGATTAGTGGTGGTATAGAGGGTTAGGATTTGATAAGTTTAGTTCTTCCTAATCCTTTCCGAGCATTATTGTTACTGCCTTGTGGCTACACTATTCTGTTTGTTTATGACGATGTTTCGATGATTGCATTTTTTTTATTTTTATTTATTTTTTTTTTTTTTGTGGGTTTTTTTTTTATATCTTCTTTACTGTTCGGAATAAAGCAATCAATCAATCAATGGTGAGCCTTTAGATGCTTCTTGAGGTTGGTCGTATTCTTGCCATGTAGTTTATAGCCACAGCGTGTACCTCTGTCTCCCACTACAAGGCATTCCATTTTATTTTCTGCTGGATTATGTGTAAAGTATGTCCATAAATCATTACATCTTTTCTGCCCACCAAGCCCTTGTGCTGGCGTTGCCGATGCCATGGTCCATGAACTGTTTGTGGCTGCCCCAGTGTGCACTGTGCCCGGACATGCCTGGTGGTGGGCGTGACCAAACAAGGACAGGATGCAGGTGCATTGCTGATATTTTCAGCATTTGGCAGACAGATTGCACGCACCATTGGAGGAAATGACATGCATTTTGATAGTCCTATAGCCAACCCACTAACATTTTCGTCTTGTCAACGAAAACAACAAAGACGTTTCGTCATATTTTCGTGATCAAAGAGTTATGTTTAGCTCGTCACTGTCTCGTTTTAGTCATGAAAAAAGGTGCGTTAATTAAATCATTTCGTCATCCTCATCGTTAACGAAAACAACACTGACATTGTATTAGTTTCCACTGTTATGCTGACGATACACAGTTGTATGTTTCTGCAAAACCTGATGAGAGACACCAGCTTAATAGAATTGAGGAATGTGTGAAGGACATTAGACACTGGATGCTTATTAATTTCCTTCTGCTTAACTCTGACAAGACTGAAGTACTTGTACTCGGACCACATGCAGCTAGAAGTAAGTTTTCTGATTACACAGTGACTCTGGATGGCCTTTCTGTTTCTTCACGTGCAGCAGTAAAAGACCTCGGAGTGATTATTGACCCCAGTCTTTCATTCAAAACTCACATTGATAACATTAAGTCAAGTCAAGTTTATACGTATAGCGCTTTTAATAATAAACATTGTTGCAAAGCAGCATTACAGAATTTGAACGACTTAAAACACGAGCTAATTTTATCCCTAATCTATCCCCAGTGAGCAAGTCTGTGGTGATGGTGGCAAGGAAAAACTCCTTCAGACGACATGAGGAAGAAACCTCGAGAGGAACCAGACTCAAAAGGGAACCCATCCTCATTTGGGCAACAACAGACAGCATGACTATAACATTAACAGTTTTAACATGAAGTCAGTTTCGTTGATGTTATAAACTCTTCATTGATGGAAACTTGAGTGCAAAACTGTTCATGACAACTGCAGTCCTAAAGTTAGCAAGTCAACTGTAGTCCTCAGCCATAAAAGCATTACTGTAAGAGTCCAGAGCGTCCTCCAGGTGTGACTTTCAACTGTCCTCATGGGGCCGTCGTCCACAGGAGTGATGCGATAAGACTCCAACCAGACACAGGGCACCAGGATGGATCAGGCAGGTCCGAGGAGCAGAAGAGGTTCAGCATCTCAATCCCAGGACCAACATGTAACTCAGAGGGACAGACTGGGGGGGGGGAGAAAACACAGGTTGTTAGGTATGCCCTAAAAATGACACAAGTATTAAGTCTGTGTGGTAGGCTCACAGAAACGAGAGTCTTGACATCGGGCATAATACCGTACACAACAATGGCATGTTAATATGGTTAAAAAAATATCATGACCTGCTCTGGCTGGATGCTTGATTGGGTGATGGGAGCACACTCCTCAGCAATGATGAGATGCAGATGGGACCCTTAGGGCTGGCCAAGACAATTCAGTTACATTTCACCGGGTCTGGGATATGCGACAGAATGTCTGACGGCCGATTCCCTGCAGGCTACGATAGACAGTCGAGATCTCCACCGTCTCCACCAAAAGATTTCCTGTTAACTCCATGTAACTCAGAGGGACAGATTTGGGGTGGGGGGGGAGGGAAAGAAAACACAGGTTGTTAGGTATGCCCAATGTCACCTGAATAAGTAGGAACAGTATACATATTGCACTGAGTACAAGCAGGGACTCCGGCAACTAACTATGACAGCATAACTAAAAGGGGAGAGCCAGAAGGTAACACAGGCATGAGGGAGCCCCGGGACATAAAGCAGCAGCCACTACACCATCAACAAACCTGAGTGAGCAAGCGAGTGGGGACTGACAGCATCCATACATCCCAATTTACCAAAACACTATGTTTATAACATTACCCGGATAGCTTTCTTTCATCTCAGAAATATTGCTAAGATAAGAAATTTAATGTCACTACATGACGCGGAAAAACTAGTTCATGCTTTCGTTACCTCCAGGTTCGATTATTGTAATGCCTTACTGTCTGGATGTTCTAATAAGTGCATAAACAAGCTCCAGTTAGTTCAAAATGCAGCACCAAGAGTCCTTACTAGAACTAGAAAATATGACCCCATCACGCCTGTCTTATCCACACTGCATTGGCTCCCAATCAAATTTTATACTGATTATAAAATACTACTTTTGACCTTTAAAACACTGAATGGTCTCACACCACAGTACCTGAGTGAACTTCTGGTCCTCCATGACCCGCCACGCCTACTTAGATCAAAAGGTGCAGGCTATCTGCTGCTCTCTTGTCTAGTGAAGGCTACATCAGAGGGTGGAGCCTTTTCTTACAAAGCCCCACAGTTATGGAACAGCCTTCCAAGTAATGTTCGGGAATCAGACACAGTCTCAGCGTTTAAGTCTCAGCTGAAAACATATCTGTTTAGTCAAGCCTTGTGTTAATGGTGTTTATGAGGTAAAGGTGTAGATCTGGAGGATCCTCAGACAGTGTTTTGGTAAACTGGGATGTATGGATGCTGTCAGTCCCCCACTCGCTTGCTCACTCAAGTTTGTTGACGGTGTAGTGGCTCAGGGATGCAAACAGCATGCCTTTTGGTGGATGGCGCCTTTTTCACGGCTGAATCGCGCAGATCTGAATTTTTTTTTTTGGGGGGGGGGGGTGTTGGAGTGTCTGATTATAATTTCAAAGTAAATTCTGTATTAAAATTACTAAATAAGCAAATCCGTTACAGTCCATGAAACAGGAAGTATAAGGAAGAGGGGGGAAAAAACAGTTTAAATCGGGAAGCTGCGCACATTTGCGCAGACCTGCCGCTCAGGCTGCACAAATGTGCGCAGCTTCCCGATTTAAACTGTTTTTTTTCCTCATCCTTATACTTCCTGTTTCATGGACTGTAACGGATTTGCTTATTTAGTAATTTTAATACAGAATTTACTTTGAAATTATAATCAGACACTCCAACACCCCCCCCCCCCCCCCAAAAAAAATTCAGATCTGCGCGATTCAGCCGTGAAAAAGGCGCCATCCACCAAAAGGCGCGCTGTTTGCATCCCTGGTGGCTGCTGCTTTATGTCCCGGGGCTCCCTCATGCCTGTGTTACCTTCTGGCTCTCCCCTTTTAGTTATGCTGTCATAGTTAGTTTTGCTGGAGTCCCTGCTTGTACTTGGTGCAATATATATATATATATATATATATATATATATATATATATATATATATATATATATATATATACTGTTCCTAATTATTCAGGTGACACTGGGCATACGTAACAACCTGTGTTTTCTCACTCTCTCTCCCCTCCCTTCCCCCCCCAAATCTGTCCCTCTGAGTTACATGTCGGTCCTGGGATCGAGATGCTGAACCTCTTCTGCTCCTCAGACCTGCCTGACCCATCCTGGTGCCCTGTGTCTGGTTGGAGTCTCATCGCATCGCTCCTGTGGAGGACGGCCCCATGTGGACAGTTGAAAGTCACACCTGGAAGACGCTCTGGACTCTTACAGTAATGCTTTTATGGCTGAGGACTACAGTTGACTTGCTAACTTTAGTACTGCAGGTGTCATGAACAGTTTTGTACTCAAGTTTCCATCAATGAAGAATTTATAACATCAACGAAACTGACTTCATGTTAAAACTGTTAATGATATAGATTAGATTAGATGACATTTATTAGAGTTACACTTAATATCTTAAAGATAATATACACATGGCTCTAACATAGTCATGTTGTCTGTTGTTGCCCAAATGAGGATGGGTTCCCTTTTGAGTCTGGTTCCTCTCGATGTTTCATGTCATCTGAGGGAGTTTTTCCTCACCACTGTCGCCACAGGCTTGCTCATTGGGGATAGATTAGGGATAAAATTAGCTCATGTTTTAAGTTGTTCAAATTCTGTAAAGCTGCTTTGTGACAATGTTTATTGTTAAAAGCGCTATACAAATAAACTTGACGTGAAATACAGCTGCAGGTCACTATGAATGAAGTGTATTATTTTACTCAAGCATAGTCTTTATTATTATTATCTCATTCTCATTATCTGTAGCTGCTTTATCCTGTCCTACAGGGTCGCAGGCGAGCTGGAGCCTATCCCAGCTGACTACGGGCGAAAGGCGGGGTTCACCCTGGACAAGTCGCCAGGTCATCACAGGGCTGACACATAGACACAGACAACCATTCACACTCACATTCACACCTACGCTCAATTTAGAGTCACCAGTTAACCTAACCTGCATGTCTTTGGACTGTGGGGAAACCGGAGCACCCGGAGGAAACCCACGCGGACACGGGGAGAACATGCAAACTCCACACAGAAAGGCCCTCGCCGGCCACGGGGCTCGAACCCGGACCTTCTTGCTGTGAGGCGACAGCGCTAACCACTACACCACCGTGCTGCCTATTATTATTATTATTATTATTATTATTTTATCCCCCCCCAAAAAAAACCTTTGGATGTGAAATTAAAAGTACACATACTACGTACATCTTTTCTAATCAAAGTACTAATTACACAGAAGGACAGACATCCTTTTGACATGTGATGTCATTGTAACTGCAGATTTGTTTATGTGGCCATGTTGCCTCGTGACCTTTGTGTATGACGACCGGTACAAGTGTACGTGAATGATTGTAAGCCCAATTCAGTACATCTACAAATAAACTTGTCAAAGTTACATCTGGAAGGACAATATCAGAGACCTATAGTGCTTTTGGATGGAATAACAGACATGGAAATAAACCTTTTTTAACTTTTCACTGCTTCCCGGTGAACCTAGAAAGACAAGAAAAATGGTGAGCTGCAGTTAAACTAGAAGACTGGATGATAAATTCCTCTGTGTGTGTGGAGAATATTTTATATCAGGTTAGTGTGAAAGGTCTGTGCACCTACTGTTTCTCCTCACGCTTTTTTGAGCTCAAGGCCATTCAGTTATAAAAATCCCATAGATCTAGATCTAGCCTCAGCATCCTTAAGTTAACATTCAAGTTGGCATAACATGGACAGAACTTTGGTCCAGAAGCTTTTAACAGGTTGCATGGTCGCGACATAATTTATTTTGGACATGATATATTTTATTTGACCTAATGCTTGGCGAGACAAGCAGCATATTTGTTATGTACTGATAATGTAAACTTGGCTAAATATCATATACTAGATCTAGACCCTGGACTGTTTATTACTGTTATAAGTCCATGTTTGAGCTTATCTTTGCTGTAAGGTATTTTTCTTTATCGGAAATTTCCTCATACATTCTGCCATCGAAACCTGCCTCGAAATATTGCTAGGCATCTGGACTTTTGTATGCCTATTTCATCTCCAGTGTATTTAGAAGTCACAAATACTAAATAGTTCAGGATGTCGCAGTGTCCCAAATCCGGTAGCTGGTTTGCTGAATGCTTTTAAAGTGGAATAAATACATTTGTGGGTAAATTAAGAAGTCGTCGTCTTTATTTTTGTCACATGTACACTCAAGTACAGCAAAATTCCTCCTCTGCATTTAACCCATCTGAAGCAGTGAAAACACACTAATGTATATTACACACATACCCCCAGAGTAGTGGGCAGAATAAATTGTAACGTGGCTGTAACAAACCAGACGCTAGCGGATTATGAATGAACCCAAGGTTTTAATGAGCACAATGGAAAAAGACAATGTACAACAGCCAGGCCAGGTCAATACGGAGAGATCCAAAACAGTAACAAGGGCTAGACAAATCATGGTCAGAAAACAGGTGAGGATCGAGAAACTGGGAAGCAAGAGAAACGAGCAAACAAACACAAGGGCTAGGCAAAACGGGAGAAAACCAGAAGGCAAAAAGGGTCATACACAGGAATACAAATCACAGTAGTAACGCTCAGTAGGCTCATGAAATGTGGAGGCAATACTGTGCAAGGAACAAAACAAAAACAAAGGGGTATAAATACAAATGGAAACAAAAAGGTACAGGTGATGGGAATTAGAGCTCGTGGGAGCCACTCCTAGGAAGTGGCTCCGGGTTGGCTGATGGGGCGCACATGGTAGTGACTGGTGTGTGAGGGGGATTGTGGGAAGTGGAGTCCTGAGTGTTAGGTGAGCCCGGGAGCATGACATAAATAAACACATTTAGAGGTAAATTATATGGATCTGTGATGCTGCATGTTTCAGCTTTTGGATGCAACGTGATCTGCAGATATAATCTAATATTTTAATAATTTCAGAGAGATTGTACTGACTGCAGTAATCTCGATTTTCATGATTAACTGTCACAGCTATGCTTCTTTGTTTGTCTGGCAATATCAATCAATCAATCAAATTTTATTTATATAGCCCTTTACAATAACTGAAAGGTACCCAAAGTGCTTTTACATCAAAGCCATAAAACATAACACTAAAACACAAAACAATGTTTTGTATAAAAACACAGGTTTTGACTGCAGAAGGTGTCACAGTGCTGCAGATTACCAAAAGCCTTTCAGAAGTACATGAAATAGAACAGACAAAACAAAGTACCCCTCAAAAACAAGACTCACCTAGTCAGGATTGAACGCCAATCTAAAAAAGTTGGTCTTCAACTTCGATTTAAAAAGGCCGAGATCAATAGTGGTGCGAATGTCGGGGGCAGATTATTCCACAGTCTGGGAGCAGCAACAGCAAAAGAACGATCACCCCACTGTTTATATCAATTGATAACTTTACCAGTCAATCCAACCCAGTGTTCAAGTCGATATAGCAGTATGTTGTGATCAACAGTATCAAAAGCTGCACTGAGGTCCAGTAATACCAGGACCGATGTTTTGCCTGCATCAGTATTAAGACGTATGTCATTTATAACTTTAATCAGCGCTGTTTCAGTGCTATGATTGGCACGAAATCCTGACTGAAAGTTATCAAAACAGCTGTTTGATATCAAGAAGGCAGTTAATTGATTGAAGACAATTTTTTCAAGGATTTTCCCGATGAATGGTAGATTTGATATTGGCCTGTAGTTATTTAATACTGAAGCATCCAGATTATTCTTTTTAAGTAGGGGCTTTACAACAGCTTTTTTTAGGGAGACAGGAACAACACCAGTCTCCAAGGATGTATTTATGATTTGAAGCACATCTGTAATTATAAGATGAAGAACAGACTTAAAAAAGTTGGTGGGCAGAATGTCCAATTCAGATGTTGAGGAACTGAGATTTTGTACAGTTTTTTTCAAGAGTCTCATAATCAATTAAACAAAATTCTGACATTGTGTTGAAGTTGTTCGCGCCGAGTCCTTTTTCCCGCGAGTGCCGGCGTTAATTACTAATCCTTTTTTAACTTTTTTTTCTATAAATAATTTTCCAGTATCGTCTTCATTTTTATTATACTGTCGCTTTCATTTTTGTACTTTTCACTTTCGCTTTCCTTTTTCCGGTTTTTTTTTCCGGTTTTTTCTCTTTCTTTTTTCGGAAGAACGCCGAGACCGGAAGCTTTCTTTTTCTCTCCTCCTGTGTAAAGTCCACAAGCGGAGGCCATCTGATCTGCTTTAATATCAACAGATCTTCATTTAAGGTACGTGAATCTTTTCATCATGGCACACCTTCAGCCTGTTCAGTGTGCTGAGTGCAGGATGTTTAGTCATTCTTCCTCCGTCACTAGCGATAGCTTTATTAGCTTTACTTGTGATAAGTGCAGATTAGTTAGCTCTCTGACGGAGAAGATTTCAGTGCTAGAAGCGCGTGTCCAGGCTTTAGAGCAGGTTAGTGAGCGTGAGAACAGTGTAGTTTCTGTTAGGGAAAGTCTGGACGCCCTAGGTGGAGTTAGCAATCCCCCAACTCCGGCATTAGAGCCCTTACAGCGGGGCGAATGGGTGACGACTCGGCGGCATAAGCGTAGAGCCAAAGCTACCGCTGAGGCTCGCCCACGGGAGCACCACTCCTCTCCGCGTCACGTGTCGAACAGGTTTGCTCTCCTTAGTGATGCACCCACTGAGAAACCTGAAAGAGCTCTGGTTATAGGGGACTCTATCATACGGCACGTGAAATTAGCTCAGCCTTTAGGGGCACCAGCAGCTTTAGTCAGGTGTATACCGGGAGCCAGGGCGCCGGACATAGCAGGTAATCTTAGGGTCCAAGGCAAGCACAGGTTCTCAAAGATAGTTATCCATGCAGGAGCTAATGATATACGCCTTTGTCAGTCTGAGGTTACTAAGAGTAACTTTGTAGAGGTGTTTAAATTAGCGAAGGCAATGTCCGATGCTGTAGTATGCTCTGGCCCCATCCCAATACGGCGTGGCGATGTAGCTTACAGCAGGTTATGGTCGCTGAACTGCTGGCTGTCCAGGTGGTGCTCTGAAAACAGTGTGGGCTTTATAGATAATTGGGCTAATTTTGAGGGCACTGCTGGCCTGTTAGGGCGGGACAGTATCCATCCCACTCGGGAAGGTGCTGCTCTCATTTCCTGCAGCATAGGTCATAGTCTCAGAACAGGCCTAGTTAATTTCTGACAATCCAGAGCCAAGGCCAGGGAGCAGACGAACAGGCTAAACCGACTGTCTGCTAGCTGCACAGAGTCGTCACTCAGGGCCCACTACATCGAGACTGTGTCTGTTCCCCGAGCTCAACAAAAAGGTAGAAATTTTCAGAGAGTTTGTTCCAGTAACCTAATCAATATAAAATTAGATCAGACTGACTGTACAGCTGCTGCCAGCACCTTTGATCTAAAGGTGGGGCTATTAAATATTAGATCTCTTACATCTAAAGCGCTAATGGTTAATGAACTCATTACTGATCAGGAGTTTAATGTACTGTGTTTAACAGAAACATGGATTAAGCCAAATGAATATATAGCATTAAATGAAGCGAGTCCTCCTGGATACAGTTATATACACCAGCCTCGTCTAACTGGCAGAGGAGGAGGCGTCGCGGTTATTTATAACGATTATCTAGGTGTAACACACAAACCTGGTTATAAATTTAATACATTTGAAGTTCTTCATACTCATATAATGTATGTAGCCTCGAAAAATAAGTCTACCCAGTTAATTCCATTGCTTATTATTTACAGGCCCCCTGTAAATCGCTTTTGCTCCTCCTACTCAAGCGAGTAGGACGCTTCTTTGCTTTGCTCCTGTTTTCTTAATCTTTATTTCTATACCTTACTTTCTCATTGAATTTCCTTTTTTTTTTCTTTCTTCTCTCTTCTTCATCTTTATAAGCTTTTAAATTTAATTTTAATTTCCACTTTTTTTTTTTTTTTTTTTTTTTTTTTTAAATGCCAGGAAGCAAAAAATCCTGCAGAAAATGCATGGAATTAGAACAGAGGATTTCTATTCTGGAATCAAAGATTAATGCTCTGCCAAAAACGGACGAATTAAAAGCGATATCTCAGGAAAGGAGTACTGAAACAGTGGCTGAGAATGCAGAGATTGCACTCCGACAGACTGAGGACATTGCAGACCAAGTGGAAGAATTCATAACTCAAGCTGTACAAAATGTGAGTACTGAAAACTGGCAAATGATGGGTGCTAAGCCTAAAAACAAAAACAGAAGAGTAATTACTTCAACACCAGCTCGTTCTACAAATTACAATAGGATCTACAATCCTATGGAAAATCCACAGCTCATAAGGCTTCAGAACAAATTTGAATGCCTCAGGGATGTGGAAGAGGATTTGTCAAGTGGACAAACACATAGTAAAAAGAGATCGCACCAAGATCGAAGAGCTGTGAGAAGAGGCAAAAAGCAGCTCGTAACACCACCTGATCCCACAACCCTTGTTCTTGGTGATTCCACTGTAAGACAATTAAAAGGTTATGGGATGATTATTTGTTGTCTTCCAAATGCATCCATCTCTGACACCAAAGACAGCATTTTGAAACTCATGTCCGAGCATAAAACGATTAAGCGTATCGTTGTACATGTGGGAGCAAACGATGTTTTCAGAGAACAGCTGTTTGTCCAAGATGATTTCAGAAAACTTTTTTCTGAGCTCTACAAGACTGGAATTCAATCTTTTATCAGTGGCCCACTCCCAGCGAGAGGAAGTTTTGCTTTTTCTCGACTCTTCAGTCTTAACACCTGGCTTGGAAAAACTTGTTCTTCATTTGGTATGAATTTCATAGACAATTTTAATCTTTTTTGGAATCGCAAAGAATTCTACAAGCCAAATAGCACTGAACTCAGCTGGATTGGAGCCAAAGTCTTAGCAGACCACTACAAACTTGCAATCTTTTCTCAGCCAGCACCGAGGAAAACAGTTGATAAGATGTCGCAGACTGACATAGTTACAAAGCCTAAACAATCATCTTTGCAAGTCGTCATCAAGGACACACAAACATCTGACTTGCAGGCCTCCCAACATTCAAGGACAGACGACTCCACTTCTCCTCGGATGGATTTCCCAAATAGCATGAAAAAACTGTTTCCTATGGCTACGCTCTCTTTTTCTAGTCCAAATTTGTCGCGACAAGCAGTGTACCCAGTTCATCAAAATTGTGTTCGTCCAGGACTTTCAGCTGGCTACAAATCTTTTTCACTATCCAAAAGATACATGTCATCTCCAGTCCTTTCACCCTCAAACCAAATGGAACATTTAGAAAGTCTTGTTTGATGTACTCTGGGTCCCTGCAAATGGATGTAGAAAAAAGCAGGGATCCGATGTTGACACTATTCCTGTGTTGATAAGAAACAGAAAACATAGAGCACATTTAACCCTGGGGGTGAACCAATCTAATCTCCTTCCTGTTTTAAAATAGCATCAGAGTGCACAATCAAATATTACTGTAAAACTAGCCCTTTTGAATATTAGATCACTTTTAAACAAGTCATTTTTAATTAATGATCTTATTTGTAAACACAATCTTGATTTTTTGCTTCTAACTGAAACCTGGCTGGATCAAGCAAATAGTGCTACCACCCTTATCGACGCAGCTCCCCCAAATTTTAATTTTTTGAATGTTACCCGACAAGGGAAAGGTGGAGGGATCGCAAATATTTTCAAAGTCTCTTTTCAATGTAAACAATCCTCACTTGGTGATTTTATGTCCTTTGAACACTTATGTGCACTTGTTACATGCTCTCCTAACATATTATTATTAACTATTTATAGGCCTCCGAGACATTCAGCCAAAGTCTTTCTTGAAGAGTTTGGTGAATTGTTATCAGTCATTTGCTTAGAGTTTGATTGTCTTATTATATCTGGGGATTTTAACTTACATGTAGATAATACTGATAACATTTATGCCAAAGAACTATTTGCAATTATTGATAACTTTAACCTAGTACAACATGTACAGGGACCGACCCACTCTCGTGGTCATACTCTTGACCTCGTCATCACAAAGGGTCTTACTGTTTCTTATACTGTTGTTGACCTGGCCTTATCTGACCATTTCTGTGTTTTCTTTGAAGTTTCTATGTCTCCTCACATTCAGAATAGCTCAAGGACTATAGGCAGGAGAGTCATAAACGACAACACATGTGCTCTTTTTAAGCAAGCTCTCTCTCAGAACTCAACCAAAATGTCAGACTCTGTAGATGATTTACTGGAATTTTTTAATTTAAATATGACCCAAATTATGGATGATATTGCTCCATTCAAAATCAAAAGAATCAATGATAAGCAGAAAGCACCATGGAAGCAGTACCCGGCTGTTAAACTGCTAAAGAGAGAATGTAGAAAGACTGAAAGAAAATGGCGCAAATCTAAACTTCACATCCATTATCAAATCCATAAAGAGATGCTTTGTAATTATAATTATGAAATTCGTAAAGCAAGACAGTCTTTCTTCTCCAACATCATCAGCAGGAATATGAACAATGCCCGTGTGCTATTTTCAACAGTAGAGAAGCTAACTAATCCCCCACCACAATTAGCACCTGAACTTCTCTCAGTTAATAAATGCAATGAGTTTGCATCCTTCTTCAAAGGTAAAATTGATAAAATACGGCAGAATATTTCTCATAATATATCTCAGATGCAAAAAATTGAAAAACTGCAATCACCAATGACACAGATAGATAACTTTAACACAATGTCAGAATTTTGTTTAATTGATTATGAGACTCTTGAAAAAACTGTACAAAATCTCAGTTCTTCAACATCTGAACTGGACATTCTGCCCACCAACTTTTTTAAGTCTGTTCTTCATCTTATAATTACAGATGTGCTTCAAATTATAAATACATCCTTGGAGACTGGTGTTGTTCCTGTGTCCCTAAAAAAAGCTGTTGTAAAGCCCCTTCTTAAAAAAAATAATCTGGATCCTTCAGTGTTAAATAATTACAGGCCAAAGATAGAAAAGATAAAAGATAGAAGCTTCTTTGTTACCCTGGGAAATTGTTCCTCAACGTCAATGCCCTTGACCTGTGGTGTCCCCCAGGGGTCGATTCTTGGACCATTACTTTTCAACCTTTATATGCTCCCACTTGGGCAAATTATCAATAAAAATTCAATTTTGTATCACTGCTATGCAGATGATACCCAAATTTATTTTGCTCTATCACCAAATGATTATGCCCCCCTTGAATGTCTCTACCAGTGTATTGATCAAATCAATAGCTGGATGTCACAAAATTTTCTTCAGCTGAACACAGATAAAACAGAAATAATTCTATTTGGAAAAAAAGATGAAAGACTCAGGATTACCACTATTCTTGACACAAAAGGGATTAAAACTAAAGAAATGGTTAAAAATCTTGGTGTTTTCATTGACAGTGAGCTAAACTTTGACAGTCACATGAAAGCAATCACTAAAACGGCATTTTATCACCTAAAAAACATTTCCAAACTAAGAGGACTTATGTCAAAACATGATTTGGAAAAACTAATACATGCCTTCATCTCTAGTAGGGTTGATTACTGCAATGGCCTTTTCACAGGCCTGCCAAAAAAGACCATTAAACGACTTCAGCTGGTTCAAAATGCAGCGGCGAGGGTTCTCACACGAACAAAAAGAACAGAGCACATTACTCCAATTCTAAGGTCCCTTCACTGGCTTCCAGTAAGCTACAGAATTGACTTTAAAGCATTGCTGCTGGTGTACAAATCTCTAAATGGTACAGGGCCCAATTACCTCTCTGATATGTTGCAGCGGCCTAACCCAATCAGATCTACCAGATCGCAACAGAAAAATTTACTATTAAAACCAGTTGTTAAAACAAAGTGTGGTGAAGCAGCTTTTAGCTACTATGCAGTACAGCTATGGAACCAACTGCCAGAGGACATTAAAAATGCTCCTGCTGTTGGCAGCTTCAAATCTAGACTAAAGACCAAGCTGTTCTCAGATGCTTTCTGTTAAATAATTAATATTTTACATTTTTTTTATAATCTTTTTCTCTGCATGTTTTAAATTTATTTTAACTTTATTCTATTTTATTCTGCTAGGGTTTTTTTTTCCCCTCTTTCTCTTTCTCCTTTTTCTTTTTGGCATTTTAATATTTTATTTCTACTATTGTTTAATTCTTATTTTCTTTTAATTCTTTTAATTAATTATTTTAGAATAAAGATAAAATTATTTTATGTAATTTTATTTCTCTATTGTTTACTGTTTTTGTTTTTACTTCTGTAAAGCACATTGAACTGCCATTGTGTATGAAATGTGCTATATAAATAAACTTGCCTTGCCTTGCCTTGCCTTGCCCCCGGGGCCATATTCTGAGTTTCTTTCTGAATTTGCAGATTTTATCTCAGATCTGGTTATTTCCTTAGACAAAGCTTTAGTTGTCGGAGATTTTAATATTCACTTTGATAACCCAGAAGACCCTTTAAAAACAGCGTTTGTGTCCATCTTAGATTCAGTCGGGATTAAGCAGAATGTCATAGGACCGACCCATAATGGTGGTCACACCCTTGATCTAATACTAACATTTCAGATTAAACGTAGACAATATAGTCACACTTCCACAGTCTGAAGTTATCTCAGATCATTGTCTCATCTCATTCAAAATATGTCTGAGTAATAATATATGCACCTCACCACGCTACTGTATTAAACGTACTTTCACGTCAAATACTGCACAGAGCTTTATAAATGATCTCCCAGAGCTGTCAACTTTGATTGGGTCACTGTCAGCCCCTGCAGAACTCGATCAGGCAACTGAATGCTTAGAGTCAACATTCCGCCATACTTTAGATAATGTAGCTCCTCTTAAAAGGAAAATGGTCAGAGACAAAAAATTAGCACCCTGGTATAATGATGACACTCGCACATTAAAACAGACCACTCGAAAATTGGAACGTAAATGGCGTCAAACAAAATTGGTAGTGTTCAAATTGGCGTGGAAGGAGAGCTTCCTGAAGTATAAAAAAGCTCTTAGTGCTGCGAGATCAACATATCTCTCCTCCCTAATAGAAGATAACAAAAATAATCCTAGATTCCTATTTAATACTGTAGCAAAATTAACCAGGAATAAGTCCACTATAGACACATGCACACCTGCAGTATGGAGTAGCAACGACTTCATGAATTTTTTTAATGACAAAATTGAGAATATCCGACAAAAAATTCAAACTACTAATTTAAGGTTAGACAATGAAAGTGACCTTGTAGTTAACAATATAACTGTATCAGATCATCAATTAGAATGTTTTACTCCCCTAAAAGAAACTGAATTACTTTCATTAATCTCTACATCAAAAGCCTCAACTTGCGTACTAGATCCCTTACCGACACATCTATTCAAACAGATAATGCCTGGAGTAATTGAACCGCTTCTAAAAATAATAAATTCTTCTCTTATGATTGGCTATGTACCCAAATCCTTTAAACTAGCAGTTATCAAACCCCTGATTAAAAAACCTGACCTTGATCCCTGTCAGCTGTCCAATTATCGGCCAATATCAAACCTCCCCTTTATCTCCAAGATCCTTGAAAAAGCTGTGGCACAGCAGTTATGCTCATATTTACATAGGAATAACATCCATGAAATGTATCAGTCAGGATTTAGACCTCATCATAGCACAGAGACAGCACTGGTTAAAGTAATAAACGACCTACTGTTGGCGTCTGATCAGGGCTGTGTCTCGCTACTTGTGTTGCTTGACCTTAGTGGAGCATTTGATACCATTGATCATTCCATTCTTCTGGATAGACTAGAAAATGTTGTGGGAGTTAAGGGAACGGCCCTCTCCTGGCTCAGGTCTTATCTAACTGATCGTTATCAGTATGTCGATATAAATGGTGATATTTCTAGACGTACCGAGGTAAAGTTTGGTGTTCCACAAGGTTCTGTCTTGGGTCCACTGCTTTTTTCTCTATATATGTTACCTCTGGGCGATATTATTCGTAAACATTGTATTAGTTTCCACTGTTATGCTGATGACACACAGTTGTATGTCTCTGCAAAACCTGATGAGAGACACCAGCTTAATAAAATTGAGGAATGTGTTAAGGACATTAGACACTGGATGCTTATAAATTTCCTTCTGCTTAACTCTGACAAGACTGAAGTACTTGTGCTAGGACCACATACAGCTAGAAGTAAGTTTTCTGATTACACAGTAACTCTGGATGGCCTTTCTGTTTCTTCACGTGCAGCAGTAAAAGACCTCGGAGTGATTATTGACCCCAGTCTTTCATTCGAAACTCACATTGATAACATCACCCGGATAGCTTTCTTTCATCTCAGAAATATTGCAAAGATAAGAAATTTAATGTCATTGCATGATGCAGAAAAACTAGTTCATGCTTTCGTTACCTCCAGGTTGGATTATTGTAATGCCTTACTGTCTGGATGTTCCAATAAGTGCATAAACAAGCTCCAGTTAGTTCAAAATGCAGCAGCAAGAGTCCTTACTAGAACTAGAAAATATGACCACATCACGCCTGTCTTATCCACACTGCATTGGCTCCCAATTAAATTTCGTATTGATTATAAAATACTACTATTGACCTTTAAAGCACTAAATGGTCTCGCACCACAGTACCTGAGTGAACTTCTGCTCCTCTATGACCCGCCACGCCTACTTAGATCAAAAGGTGCAGGCTATCTGCTGGTACCTCGTATAGTGAAGGCTACATCAGGGGGCAGAGCCTTTTCTTACAAAGCCCCACTGTTATGGAATAGCCTTCCAAGTAATGTTCGGGAATCAGACACAGTCTCAGCATTTAAGTCTAGGCTGAAAACATATCTGTTTAGTCAAGCCTTTTGTTAATGGTGTTTATGAGGTAAAGGAGTAGATCTGGAGGGTCCTCAGAGTGGTTTGGTAAACTGGGATGTACGGATGCTGTCAGTCCCCACTCGCTTGCTCACTCAGGTTTGTTGATGGTGTAGTGGCTGCTGCTTTATGTCCCGGGGCCCCTCATGCCTGTGTTACCTTCTGGCTCTCTCCTTTTAGTTATGCTGTCATAGTTAGTTGCCGGAGTCCCTGCTTGTACTCGGTGCAATATGTATACTGCTCCTACTTATTCAGGTGACATTGGGCATACCTAACCACCTGTGTTTTCTTTCTCTCCCCCCCCCACCCCAAATCTGTCCCTCTGAGTTACATGGAGTCAACAGGAAATCTTTTGGTGGGGACCTCGACTGGCTATCGTAGCCTGCAGGGAATCGGCCATCAGACATTCTGTCGCATGTCCCAGACCCGGTGAAATGTAACTGAATTGTCTTGGCCAGGCCTAAGGGTCCCATCTGCATCTCATCATTGCTGAGGAGTGTGCTCCCATCACCCAATCAAGCATCCAGCCAGAGCAGGTCATGATATATTTTTTACCATATTAACATGCCATTGTGCGTCATGCCTGATGTAAAGACTCTCGTCTCTGCGAGCCTACCACACAGATTTAATACTTGTCATTTTTAGGGCATACCTAACAACGTGTTTTCTTTCTCTCCCCCCCCCCATCTGTCCCTCTGAGTTACATGTTGATCCTGGGATTGAGATGCTGGCCTCTTCTGCCCCTCGGACCTGCTTGATCCATCCTGGTGCCCTGTGTCTGGTCAGAGTTTTATCACCCCACTCCTGTGAAGGACGGCCCCATGAGGACAGTTGAGGGTTATACCTGTTAAAACTGTTAATATTATAGTCAGGCTGTCTGTTGTTGCCCAAATGAGGATGGGTTCCCTTTTGAGTCTGGTTCCTCTCGAGGTTTCTTCCTCATGTCGTCTGAGGGAGTTTTTCCTTGCCACCGTCGCCACAGGCTTGCTCATTGGGGATAGATTAGGGATAAAATTAGCTCATGTTTTAAGTCGTTCAAATTCTGTAAAGCTGCTTTGCGACAATGTTTATTGTTAAAAGCGCTGTACAAATAAACTTGATTTGATTTGAAGTTGTCTGTCTGTGTCACTGGTGATTGCAGTTTTTCAATTATTTGCAACTGAGATATATTATGAGCAATATTCTGCAGTATTTTATCAATTTTACCTTTGAAGAAGGATGCAAACTCATTGCATTTATTAACAGAGAAGTTCAGGTGCTAATTGTGGTGGGGGATTAGTTAGCTTCTCTACTGTTGAAAATAGCACACGGGCATTGTTCATATTCCTGTTGATGTTGGACCAACGCCTGATATGTATCCCTTTGGATACTCACCGGTATGCGATACACTCCAGCCCGATCGAGGGCAGCTTCTGGCGCGTCGGGGATCCGAACCACCGCACCCACTTCCATTGACGAACACTGCTGTTGGAGGTGGCCCGGCTCCCCACAGTGCCAGCAAACTGGCCCGGGCTTCCTCTTTGCACTGGCGCCCTGGGGCTCACTCACCTGAGGGGGGGAAGAGACAGACACAGAAGGGAAAAATGGGAGGGCACCGCGGGTGCAATGGGCCGGTTGGGGTGGGGCCGGCCCCCGCCTCTGCGGTGGGGGAACGGGGTGAGGACGAGAGACAGGAGGAGAGAGGGGGAGAGAGAGGAGAGGAGAGAAGAGGATGTCCGCTGTCCTGCCATCGGAACAGCCACCAAATGGTCCTCTGCCAACTCGATGGCCTGATCCAGCGACGCCGGGCAGTGGCACGGGACCCACTCCGCGGTTCCCTCTGGCAGGCAGCCGATGAACTGCTCCAGCACCACCTGATCGAGGATTCCCTCGGCATTGCAGTTGTTGGCCCTCAACCACCGCCAGCAGGCATCCCGGAGCTGCTGGCCAAACGCGAATGGCCGGCCGACTTCCTCCAGCCACAGAGCACGGACGCGCTGTTGCTGTTGTTCGGGGGTGCACCCCACCCGCTGGAGGACAGCCCGGTGAAGGTCCGCGTAGGCCAGCCGGCGGTCGGCGGGGAGCTGTAGCGCGGCCAGCTGCGCCTCACCCGTTAGCAGGGGGAGGAGATGCGCCACTCGCTGTTCCACCAGCCAGCCCGAGGCCTCTGCTGTCTGCTCGAAGAGCGTGAGGAAGGCCTCGGGGTCGTCCTGTGGGCCTATCTTGGCTAGGGTGAGGGAAGAAGGGCCCGCAGCAGTGGAGATGGTGGACCCAGCCGATGTGAGGAGGTGCCGGAAAGCCTGTCGATCTTCCTGCTGTGCCAGCACCAGGGCCTCAAACCGGTGCTCTTGCTCCTTCCGGAGGGTGACTAGTGCCTGGTGCTGGCTCTGCTGGGCCGTGGCGAGGGCATGGACCAGGTCTGCGAAGGGGGAGGACTCCATGGGGCTGTTCTTTTCCTGTGCAAGAGGTCCCGGGTTTCAGCACCACTGTAGCAGTTCATAGGAGGGGGAGGAGCACAGTAAGATGGCAGGCCAGAATAAAGTTCCATAACTTATGGTTTATTTGTTCTTTTCAGACATAAAATTACTCTCCCAGTCATACACACACACACAAGTCGTCTGGTTCAGGAGAGAGCTCACTTCCTCTGCTCTCTCTCTCTCTTTATATAGGGCGCGGTCACTGGGAAGACACGCAAACACAGGTTAATTGACATCAGGTGTAGTGATTCTGCCACTTACCTTCCCTGACTCCGCGTTACTGTCACAGACCGGCGCTTGACCATGCCCCCACTGCCACAAACCCCCACTGCCCGACTCAGGCCTCCTCCTCTGCCAGTTAGACGAGGCTGGTGTATATAACTGTATCCAGGAGGACTCGCTTCATTTAATGCTATATATTCATTTGGCTTAATCCATGTTTCAGTTAAACAAAATACATTAAACTCCCCCCTCCTAGAACTGCCACCTTATTGTGGTGGAGGGGTTTGTGTGCTTGAATGATCCTAGGAGCTATGTTGTCGGGGGCATTATGCCCCTGTTAGGGTTTCCCAAGGCAGACAGGTCCTAGGTGACAGGCCAGACCAAGAGCAGTTCACCAAAAAACCCCTATGGAGAAAAAATCCAGGACCGTGACGTCGCCCGGTAGGATGCAGCCGGGGCCCCACCCTGGAGCCAGGCCCGGGGTTGGGGCTCGTATGCGAGCGCTTGGTGGCCGGGCCTTTGCCCATGGGGCCCGGCCGGGCTCAGCCCGAAGAGGTGACGTGGGCCCGACCTCCTGTGGGTTCACCACCCACAGAGGTAGCAGTAGGGGTTTGGTGCAGTGTGGATTGGGTGGCAGTCGAAGGCAGGGGCCTCGACGACCTGATCCCCGGACACAGCGGCTGGCTGTTGGGACATGGAATGTCACTTTGCTGGGGGGGAAGGAGCCTGAGCTTGTGCGGGAGGTTGAGAGGTACCGGCTAGAGATAGTCGGGCTCACCTCCACGCACAGCTTGGGCTCTGGAACCCAGCTCCTCGAGAGGGGCTGGACTTTCCACTTCTCTGGAGTCGCCCGTGGTGAGCGGCGGCGGGCTGGTGTGGGCTTCCTTATAGCTCCCCAGCTCAGCCGCCATGTGTTGGAGTTTACCCCAGTGAACGAGAGGGTCGCCTCTCTGCGCCTTCGGATTGGGGAGAGGGCTCTTGCTGTTGTTTGTGCCTACGGGCCAAATAGCAGTATACAGTATCCGGCCTTCTTGGAGTCCCTGGGAGAGGTACTGAGGGGTGCTCAGACTGGGGACTCCATTGTGCTACTGGGGGACTTCAATGCTCACGTGGGCGATGACAGTGACACCTGGAGGGGCGTGGTTGGGAGGAACGGCCTCCCCGATCTGAACCCGAGTGGTGTTTTGTTATTGGACTTCTGTGCTAGTCACAGTTTGTCCATAACGAACACCATGTTCGAGCATAGGGGTGTCCATAAGTGCACGTGGCACCAGGACACCTTAGGTCGGAGGTCGATGATCGACTTTGTAGTCGTGTCATCTGATCTCCGACCCTATGTCTTGGACACTCGGGTGAAGAGAGGGGCTGAGTTGTCAACTGATCACCACCTGGTGGTGAGTTGGATCCGCTGGCGGAGGAGGAAGCTGGACAGACCTGGCAGGCCCAAACGTATGGTGAGGGTCTGCTGGGAACGTCTGGCCGAGCACTCTGTTGGGGAGGTCTTTAACTCCCACCTCCGGGAGAGCTTTTCCCAGCTTCCGAGGGAGGCGGGGGACATTGAGTCTGAGTGGACCATGTTCTCTACCTCCATTGTGGATGCAGCTGTTCGGAGCTGTGGCCGCAAGGTCTCCGGTGCCTGTCGTGGCGGCAATCCCCGAACCCGGTGGTGGACACCGGAAGTAAGGGATGCCGTCAAGCTGAAGAAGGAGTCCTATTGGGCCATGTTGACCTCCGGGACTCCTGAGGCAGCCGACGGGTATCGGCAGGCCAGGCGTGCTGCAGCTCGGGCAGTTGCGGAGGCAAAAACTCGGAACTGGGAGGAGTTCGGGGAGGCCATGGAGAAGGACTATCGGTCGGCCTCGAAGAAATTCTGGCAAACCGTCCGGCGCCTCAGGAGGGGGAAGCAGTACTCTGCCAACACTGTTTACAGTGCGGGTGGGGAGCTGTTGACCTCGACTGGGGACATTGTCGGGCGGTGGAAGGAATACTTTGAGGATCTCCTCAATCCCACCGTCATGTCTTCCACTGAGGAGACTGAGGCTGATGACTCAGAGGTGGACTCGTCCATTACCCAAGCCGAAGTCACTGAGGTGGTTTGCAAGCTCCTCGGTGGCAAGGCACCGGGGGTGGATGAGATCCGCCCTGAGTATCTCAAGTCTCTGGATGTTGTGGGGCTGTCTTGGTTGACACGCCTCTGCAACATCGCGTGGCGGTCGGGGACAGTGCCTCTGGAGTGGCAGACTGGGGTGGTGGTCCCTCTTTTTAAGAAAGGGGACCGGAGAGTGTGCTCCAATTATAGGGGAATCACACTTCTCAGCCTCCCAGGGAAAGTTTACTCCAGGGTACTGGAGAGGAGAATTCGACCAATGGTCGAACCTCGGATCCAGGAGGAACAATGCGGTTTTCGTCCTGGTCGCGGAACACTGGACCAGCTCTATACCCTTCATAGGGTGCTCGAGGGTTCATGGGAGTTTGCCCAACCAGTCCACATGTGCTTTGTGGATCTGGAGAAGGCATTCGACCGTGTCCCCCGTGGTATTCTGTGGGGGGTGCTTCGGGAGTATGGGGTTCGGGGCTCTTTGCTAAGGGCTGTCCGGTCCCTGTACGAACGGAGCAGGAGTCTGGTTCGCATTGCCGGCAGTAAGTCAGACCTGTTCCCAGTGCATGTTGGACTCCGTCAGGGCTGCCCTTTGTCACCGGTTCTGTTCATAATTTTTATGGACAGAATTTCTAGGCGCAGCCAGGGGCCGGAAGGAATCCTGTTTGGGAACCACAGGATTTCATCTCTGCTTTTTGCGGATGATGTTGTCCTGTTGGCTTCTTCAAACCAGGACCTTCAGCATGCACTGGGGCGGTTTGCAGTCGAGTGTGAAGCGGCTGGGATGAGAATCAGCACCTCCAAGTCCGAGGCCATGGTTCTCGACCGGAAAAGGGTGGCTTGCCCTCTCCAGGTTGGTGGAGAAGTCCTGCCTCAAGTGGAGGAGTTTAAGTATCTCGGGATCTTGTTCACGAGTGAGGGAAGGATGGAGCGTGAGATCGACAGGCGGATCGGTGCAGCCTCCGCAGTGATGCGGTCGCTTTACCGGTCCGTCGTGGTGAAGAAGGAGCTGAGCCAAAAGGCGAAGCTCTCAATTTACCGGTCGATCTACGTTCCGACTCTCACCTATGGTCATGAGCTTTGGGTAATGACAGAAAGAACAAGATCGCGGATACAAGCGGCTGAAATGAGTTTCCTTCGCAGGGTGGCTGGGCGCTCCCTTAGAGATAGGGTGAGAAGCACAGTCACTCGGGAGGAGCTCGGAGTAGAGCCGCTGCTCCTCCACATCGAGAGGAACCAGCTGAGGTGGCTCGGGCATCTTTTTCGGATGCCTCCTGGACGCCTCCCTGGGGAGGTGTTCCAGGCATGTCCCCCCGGGAGGAGGCCCCGGGGAAGACCCAGGACACGCTGGAGGGACTATGTCTCTCGGCTGGCCTGGGAACGCCTCGGTGTTCTTCCCGAGGAGCTGGCTGAGGTGTCTGGGGAAAGGGAAGTTTGGGCTTCCATGCTTAGACTGCTGCCTCCGCGACCCGGTCCTGGATAAGCGGAAGAAGACGAGACGAGAGACATTAAACTCCTGATCAGTAATGAGTTCATTAACCATTAGCGCTTTAGATATAAGAGATCTAATATTTAATAGCCCCACCTTTAGATCAAAGGTGCTGGCAGCAGCTGTACAGTCAGTATGATCTAATTTTATATTGATTAGGTTACTGGAACAAACTCTCTGAATATTTCTATTTTTTTTATTGAACTCGGGGAACAGACACAGTCTCGATGTAGTGGACCCTGAGTGACGACTCTGTGCAGCTAGCAGACAGTGGGTTTAGCCTGTTCATTTGCTCCCTGGCCTTGGCTCTGGATTGTGCAGAAGTTAACTAGGCCTGTTCTGAGACTATGACCTATGCTGCAGGAAATGAGAGCAACACCTTCCTGAGTGGGATGAATACCACCCTGCCCTAACAGGCCAGCAGTGCCCTCAAAATTAGCCCAATTATCTGTAAAGCCCACACTGTTTTCAGAGCACCACCTGGACAACCAGCAGTTCAGTGACCATAACCTGCTGTAAGCTACATCGCCACGCCGCACTGGGATGGGGCCAGAGCATACTACAGCATCGGACATCGCCTTCACTAATTTAAACACCTCTACAAAGTTACTCTTAGTAACCTCAGACTGACGAAGGCGTATATCATTAGCTCCTGCATGGATAACTATCTTTGAGAACCTGTGCTTGCCTAAGAACCTAAGATTAAATGCTATGTCCGGCGCCCTGGCTCCCAGTATACACCTGACTAAAGCTGCTGGTGCCCCTAAAGTCTGAGCTAATTTCACGTGCCATATGATAGTCCCCTGTAACCAGAACTCTTTCAGGTTTCTCAGCAGGTGCATCACTAAGGAGAGCAAACCTTTTCGACACATGAAGCAGAGAGGAGTGGTGCTCCAGTGGGCGAGCCTCAGTGGTAGCTTTGGCTCTACGCTTATGCCGCCAAGTTGTCACCCATTTGCCCCACTGTATAGGCTCTAATGTCAGAGTTGGGGGATTACTAACTCCACCTAGGGCATCCAGACTTTCCCCTACAGAAACTATACTGTTCTCATTCTCACTGGCCTTCTCTAAAGCGTGGATATGCGCTTCTTGGACTGCAATCTTCTCCATCAGAGAGCTAACTAATCTGCACTTATCACAAGTAAAGCTATCGCTAGTGATGTAGGAAGAATGCCTAAACATCCTGCACTCAGCACACTGAACAGGCTGAAGGTGTGCTATGATGAAAAGATTTACATACCTTAATCGAAGATCTGTTGATATTAAAGCAGATCTGATATGGATGGCCTCCACTTGTGGTCTTTATGTAAGAGGAGAAAAAAGAAAGCTTCCGGTCTTGGCGTTCTTCTGAAAAAGGGGGGGGGGGATGGAAAAAGGAAATCGAAAGTGGAAAGTACAAAAAGGAAAGCAAAAGTACAATAAAAAATGAAGAGGATACTGGAAAATTATTTGTAGAAAAAATAAAAGGAAGTGGAATTTTACATGACAAGTGGAGTGGTACTCAGGGTGAAACATCCCAGTGCTGTTATCACAACATATAAGCACTCTTGAAACACTGCGCCACCAATCAAATTAGTGGACCAGAACTAACTGTTGATTAATAACTACTTATTAACTGAGCATGAGGTCTTTATGGGAAAATATCAGACCGAGGTCTTGCCAGTATTGTCCAGACAAAAAGACCTTGGTGTGATATTTTCCTGTAAAGACTGAGCAAGCGAGGTTAATAAGTTAATTATGTCTTTTTTATTTCTAAGATTAAAACAGATGGTCATTATAATGAGGCCGTGACGCTGCTTTCAGTCACATCATATTTGTAACTTAGTTGAGTCACACATGCAGAATAAATGGCTAGAGGTTTCAAAACTGAATTTCTGTTAGCAGTTAGTGGTTTCTGAACGCTCTTTGCTGCTCATTTCTTGAATAACTCGGTGACTCTTTGTTGTGTTTCAGCTTCTGTTTTAATTTGCAATTTTTTTGTCATTTTGTTTTTGTTTTCTGCAAAATTGAAACCCAGTGCCTTGGAAAGTCCGTAATCGCCCACAGGCATTATGGGAAAATACAGCCCACCAAGGAACCAATCAGAGAGCACGATTTTATGATACTTGACTATAGAATATTACCTCTGAGCTCATTAGTTTTCAAAGTGGGGTCCAGGGACCCCAGGGGTCAATGAAGCATAGCCAGGGGGCATTTTCACTTTTTTTTTTTTTAACACACTGGTGGAAATCACAGTCACACTATCAAAGTCAAGTCAACTTTGTCAAATATGCTAAACATGCTCGACATCAGTGTTGTTTTCGTTAACGATGACGAAATGATTTCATTAATGCACCTTTTTTTCATGAATAAAACAAGACAGTGACGAGCTAAACATAACTCTGATCATGAAAATATGATGAGACGTATCTTGTTTTCGTTGATGATACGAGACGAAAATGTTAGTGGGTTGGCTATAGGACTATCAAAATGCATGGCGTTTCCTCCAACAGTGCGTGCAATCTGTCTGCCAAATGCTGAAAATATCAGCAATGCACCTGCATCCTGTCATTGTTTGGTCATGCCCACCACCAGGCATGTCCGGGCACAGTGCACACTGGGGCAGCCACACACAGTTCATGGACCATGGCATCGGCAACGCCAGCACAAGGGCTTGGTGGGCGGAAAAGACGTGATGATTTATGGACATACTTTACGCATAATCCAGCAGAAAATAAAACAGAATGCCTTGTAGTGGGAGACAGAGGTACACGCTGTGGCTATAAACTACCGTACATGGCAAGAATATGACCAACCTCAAGAGGCATCTAAAGGCTCACCATGCTGCTATTTCTGCGACAGTAAGTTAATGTTACAAGAAGTCCTGTTAACAGATCATGTATATGTTTGCTAGCTTTGGTTAATGTCACTCAACAATCAGTCTGTGATGAATTTCCTATGAAGTTTTCCAAAACACCGTGACCTGGCAAAAATGAATGGGACTGCTAGCTTCATGCTAAAGTTGACTTGGTTAAGCTAACTTAAATTCAATTAACATGTCATGAGTAAAACTTGTCCTGCAGGGATTATTGGTGGGACAGCAACTGAATGCTTTGTCATATATTGACCCATATTTGAGTTACTGTGAAACATACGGGGGGAAATGTAGCTTTTCAGACCTGTTGCTGTACCTTAATATGTCTAAATGAGCAGCAGCACACCTGGCTACTCTAACGTTAGCAGCATGTTTAGCCATCATATTTACATTAACAGACGGCGTGGTCATCTTCTAGTTGTGTGTTCATCATGACATGTTTGTGCTCTATCAGCGCATTGCGACATGTTAAACGGAGGCGGAAACACGAGTCTGTGAACAACGGAGTATACACACTAGACAGGGTTTATGTAGAGAGCATGCACACTAGACAGCATTTATGTAGACAGCATGCACACTAGACAGCGTTTATGTAGAGAGCATGCACACTAGACAGCGTTTATGTAGACAGCATGCACACTAGACAGCGTTTATGTAGACAGCATGCACACTAGACAGCGTTTATGTAGACAGCATGCACACTAGACAGCTTTTATGTAGACAGCATGCACACTAGACGGCGTTTATGTAGAGAGCATGCACACCAGACAGCTTTTATGTAGACAGCATGCACACTAGACAGCGTTTATGTATAGAGTATTTTATGCACAACCTGTCAACCTCGATTACAATTTCCTATCTCTTTTATCTCTTTATTGGCCTAATTTAATGTTTTAAAGGAATTATTTTTTCGACTAAAACGAATGACTAAAACTGGACTAAAACCCTTTTAGTTTTCGTCGACTAAAACTAGACCAAAACTATCAAGGATATAATTGACTAAAATGTGACTAAAACTAATAAGCATTTTGTCCAAAAGACTAAGACTGAAACTAAATCAAAAATGGCTGCCAGAAACAACACTGCTCGACATACAGCACAGATGAAATTTCAGTCCTCTCTGACCCATGGTGCAAACAGGCAATGCAATAAATAAAAATAGAATAATTGAGATAAACAATATAAACAGTATAAACACTCTTGATAAGAAATAGACATAGACTAAACACTCATATAACACACACACACGCGCATGCATATATATATATATATATATATATATATATATATATATATATATATATATATATATATATATATATAAATTGGATCAAAAGGACATAAAATAAACAGTCAAGGGCACTTGAGGTATAGCAGGTAAACATGAAATAAGCAGTATAAACAATAAACTAATAGCTGTTAATGTGAGGTCATGCGGAATAGTGCAGATGAGCGAGGTAAAGTGAAATGTGCGGTCCCTGAGTTCAGTGTGGGAATGAATGTTGAGAGTGTGTGTGTGTGTGTGTTGGGGGGGGCTGGGAACAGCAACAGTCAGAACTCATTATTGAGTATACTCGTAGATTAGATCTTGTTGACTTGGCCCCCCTACCCGTCATGATGAAAGTGCAAGCCCTACGAGAAATAGCCCTGTCCAAAGTCCAACACCTTTTTGCAATCCTCCATCTTCCACAAAAAGCCCTCACTGAACTTAATAGCATAACTGTCCGTACTGTAAGACAGTGGTTTGGGCTAAATACCCACTCAACAAGGGACATAATTTTTCAATCCAAGAGGGAGGGGGGGGTCGGGTGTCCCAAACATCAAATGGATTTATACTGCTTCCAGGACGAGCCATCTACTCAATATGCTGAACAACGATGACCTGCGAATTAGGGAGATGGCCCGGGCATCGCTATTTCAACATCTGCAGCGAAGGAAAATTCCATTTGCACTTGATAGCGACGCACAATTTCTCGGATTCCAGGTGAAAGGGAACGGTAAATTGGACAGTAGAGCAACAGGCTTTGGTGTGAGGTCGGACTGGCTCGATTTGAACGATCTTTGCAACCGCACCAAAATACATCTGCGGTGGGCAAAACTAGATGGCGCAAAAGTAACATCTTTTGATAACATCGTAACGGACCCATTTATATATGCACGTGCAACTTGCACGCAAGGCGAAGGAGAACAGGAGCTGCCCGCAAAACATGTGCGGGCTTTAATCCTTCATATGAAACGGTCCCAGAGCGCACAGCACTGGGCCAGCCTGAATCTGCAGGGAAAATTGACCGGTTTGACCTTTGCAGATCATGGACTGTCTCACTCTGTGCTCAGCAACTGCTCTGTTGGTGAGGACATTTTAACTTTTACAATCAAGGCTCGCCTCCAGGTCCTCCCAACAAAATATAATCTGGCTACCTGGTATCCTTCAGATCATAACCCACACTGTATCTTTCACTGTTCCACTGGTCAAATTGAAACAATAGCACATATCTTTAATGGCTGTAGTTTTTACAAAGGACTTTACATCGCTAGGCACGACCGATTAGTTGACCTGGTCTTTGACAGTATTAAAGAAATTGTAGATGAAAGAACAGACATGCATAAACACAGTGCAGTGCAAATGGATTGGTTTAATACTGAAAATCATGACAATGTTCAATTGAATGACTTTCCAAATACTCCAGATATCACCATCATAAATTAAAGCAATAGAACAGTAATGATTATCGAAATAGGCTGCTCGTTTGATTTATACATGGTTACGTGTTTTAACACCAAGGTGCTAAAGTATCAGACACTTGTGGAGTCAATTATGTGCCTTGGTTATAATTGCAAATTAATTGTTCTTGTATTTGGGAGCCTTGGGCATGTACATAAACTTGTCCTACGTGGGTTGCAACTGTGTGGACTATGCAAAATAAGCACTAAGAGGCTGGTTAAATATTGCTCAATTTCTGCCATAATAGGTAGTTTGTCCATATGGAGATGTGATATTTATCCATAGACATTGTTAGACTCATTTTTTTTATGATCACACTTGCCAATCTACAGAGTATTTCCAATAATGTTTGGATCTGCAATCCTTCCCTGTGTGATGATCCAAATAAAAGTATTAAACTGTGTTGGGGGGGGCTGTGAGGGTGACATGTCAGATGCTGAAGGGGGGGCAGGGGGGTATGCAGGCAGAATCTGTGGCAGGGGGCAGAGGGGGGAGCAGGGGCAGAACAGGGAGGGAGTTGAGCCTCCTGACCGCTTGGTGAAAGAAACTGTCCTTGAGCCTGCTGATTTTGGCCCGGAGATTCCACAGTCTCCTCCCTGACGGCAGCAGACTGAAGAGGCTGTGAGATGGGTGGGGTCACCTGCAATCCTGATGGCTTTGTGGGTGAGGCGGGAGTTATAGATATCCATAAGAGAAGGGAGAGAGACACCAATAATCCTCTCAGCTGCTCTCATGATGCACTGCAGAGACTTGCAGCAGGACACAGAGCAGGCGCCGTACCACACGGTGATGCAGCTGGTCAGGATGTTCTCGATGGTGCCTCTGTAGAATATGTGCATGATGGGGGCCAGGACTCTTGCTCTCCTCAGTTTGCAGAGGAAGTACAGACGCTGTTGGGCTTTTTTGGCCAGTGATGATGTGTTGTTGCTCCAGGACAGGTCTTCAGAGATGTGCACACCCAGAAACTTGGTGCTGCTCACCCTCTCCACTGCAGCACCATCGATAGTTAGTGGAGCATGCTGGGTATGCGCACTCCTGAAGTCCACAACAATCTCCTTCATCTTCTCCATGT
Organism: Neoarius graeffei; assembly: GCF_027579695.1. Taxonomy (NCBI): domain Eukaryota; kingdom Metazoa; phylum Chordata; class Actinopteri; order Siluriformes; family Ariidae; genus Neoarius; species Neoarius graeffei. Next base: position 119,958,005 of record NC_083571.1, on the reverse strand, counting down.
TCAGGCAGAGATTGTTGTCCTTGCACCACATGGCTAAGTGGCTCACCTCACTCCTGTAGATTGTCTCATCGCCATTGTTGATGAGACCCACCACAGTCATGTTGTCCGCAAACTTAATGAAGAGGTTGGAGCTGGATGTTGGTGTGCAGTCGTGGGTCAGCAGAGTGAAGAGGAGGGGGCTCAGCACACATCCTTGGTGGGCCCCCATGTTCAATATGATGGTGCTGGAGGAGTTGCTGCCGACCCGTAGAGACTGTGGTCTCCCCATCAGGAAGTCCAGCAGCCAGATGCACAGGGAGGAGTTGAGTCCCAGCTGGTCCAGTTTATGAATGAGCTGCTGAGGAATGATTGTGTTGAATGCTGAGCTAAAGTCTATGAACAGCTTTCTGACGTACAAGTCTTTTGTTTCCAGGTGGGTGAGGGCTGAGTGGAGGGCAGTGGAGATGGCGTCATCAGTCGAACAGTTGGACTGATATGCAAACTGGAAAGGGTCCAGGGTGGGGGGGAGGGCAGACTTGATATGCCGCATGACTAGCCGCTCGAATCACTTCATGAGGATGGGAGTGAGTGCAACCGGGCAGTAGTCATTGAAGCAGGATGGAGATGGCTTCTTCGGGACCGGAATGATGGTGGTGGTGGTTTTGAGGCATGTGGGGACAACAGCCTGCCTCAACAAGATGTTGAAGATGTCTGTAAAGACATCTGTGAGCTCCTCGGCACAGTCTCTCAGGACACGACCAGGAATGTTATCAGGACCCGGGGCTTTCCATGCATTTGTCGTCCTGAGAGCTCTCCTCAAGCTGTCTGGGGACAGCGTCAACACCTGGTTGCCGGGAGGTGGAAGGGTCTTCTGTGCCGTGGTGCTGTTGTCTGCCTCAAAGCGAGCGAAGAAGTTGTTCAGTTGATTCAGCAGAGAGGTGGAGTTATCACAGGTCTGCGGCAAGGGCTTGTAGTCTGTGATGGTCTGAATCCCCCGCCACAGGTTCCTGGAGTCTCTGCTGTCATTGAAGTAGACAGCAATGTTCCTCAAATACTGTCTCTTGGCCATCCTGATGCCTCGTGACAGGTTGGCCCTAGCTGTCCTCAGGCCCACCTTGTCCCCAGCTCTGAAGGCGGCATTCCGAGCCCTCAGGAGCCTGTGGACTTCCCCTGTCAGCCATGGCTTCTGACTTGCCTGAATGGAGATGATTCTGGTGACTGTAACGTTGTCCATACACTTCCTCATGTAGGAAGTGACGGTCTCCATGTACTCCTGGAGATCTGTAGTGTTGTTGTAGGTGGCTGCCTGTCTGAACATGCTCCAGTCAGTGGTGGAAAAACAGTCCTGGAGTGCCTCTGAGGACCCCTCTGGCCACACACACATACCTGCTTTGTAGCCGGTTTGGTGACTTTAACCAGCAGCCTGTATGCTGGCATTAGCATAACAGTGGAGTGATCTGAGGCCCCAAGGTGGGGGAGGGGGAGGGCTTTGTAGGCGCCTTTATGCATGGTGTAAACATTGTCCAGAGTATTGTTTCCACGTGTGGGAAAGTTGATATGTCCATAGAGTTTTGGAAACACGCTCTTGGGGTTTGCATGATTGAAATCCCCAGCCAGGATGAGGAAAGCATCTGGGTGGGCTGTCTGCTGCTCACTGATGTGCTGATAGAGTTCATTCAGTGCTTCACTCGTCTTGCTATTGGAGCCGGGAGGGATGTATATTGCTACCAGCAATATGGCTGTAAATTCCCTTGGCAGGTAGAATGGCCGGCACTTAATAATTGTAAACTCCACCAGTGGTGAGCAGTGTTTGCAGACCATGACAGCATCGTGGCACCAGGCATCACTGATGTAAACAGAGTCCTCCGCCGTGAGTCTCCCCCCCCCCCGACTAGCACTCTGTCTGACCGGTAGCATGTTAGCCGGGCTAGCTGAATGGCACAGTCCGGGACGCTGTCGTTAAGCCATGTTTCCACAAACACAAGGACACAATACTCACTCACAGACTTAGAAGATGAGCGGAGTAGGCGGACATAATCCAGCTTGTTGTCCAGTGAGCGTACGTTGGCCAGAGTGATGGTAGGGATAACCAGCCGGTGAGGGCTAGCCGCTAGCCTAGCCTGGATACCTCCGCGCTTGCCCCTCCTCTGCTTCCGCATGTTCTGCCTGTGGCGCTTCCACTGTGGGCTGGACGCAGGAGTGGGGGTCAGTGGTTGAGCAGGCATCCGGAGCAAACCATGGTCGCATAGCACTTCCGCATCTGCTGGATTTATATCCGTGAATATAGTTCTGCAGATGTCGAGCAGAAACTCACAGGAGTATGTGCGCCTTAAGACTGATGGACGCGACAAAGACACAGATACACGCTGTTTAAAAACACAAACACGAAAACACCGTTCTGTCGGGACAGAGAGGAGTCGCTGCATGTGTACACGCCGCCATTACCACCATTACCTTTATCAAGGAATGTTATTATATTTAGGGGTCCAAGCACAAAATTCAGCTCAGACCTAATGCATTATATCAGTAGAAATTTCAGCAATATAAAGTTCTATATATCGTTGAAAAAATTTTTGATAATTTTCATGAAATAAATCTATATTGTGGGGGTCCATGTAATTTATTTTATAGTTTAAGGGGTCTCTAGCTACAAAAAGTTTGAGAACCACTGTCCTAGTTAATTAGTGTCCTGATTAACTCTTATGGATGTTTAAATATTAAAATTTGAAAGAAAGCAAATATGATGATCAAATCATGTATGGGATCATGTCTGGTTAAATGCAGTCTAAGTTCTAAGCAAAAGAAGCTGCATATAGGAAATGAGCGGAACCTACAAACCTTAGTGTTTGCATTTACCCCAAGAGTGTTCCAGGACATTAAATTTCATGCCATGCCAGTGGTTAAATAAAGTATGCCTTGAATCCCACAAATTACCCACCGACCCCACAGTCTGAGTGCAGAAATCACTCTTGAATAAAAGAGCACAATAAGCCTTGTTTAAGTCCAATGTTCCTACCCTTTTCTCCATGAAAGCTATTAAATCTGCCCAGTTTTGCTGGAAAATACTTTGAAAGAGGATCTGACATCATTTTTAGTTCAGAGAGGGAAAAAAAAAATCATGATAATCCATTCATTATGGTTTTGAGGTGGGTTAATTGTCTGGCTATTATGAGTTTGTTCAAGTGAACAGTAATTTAATTGGAAATCTCTTAAAATTTTTAAAGAGACATTAAAAAGCTCCTCCAAATCAGCAAAATGGAATGGGAAATATGAGCAATGCACGGCAGAAGATTTCTGTTCCACTCTGATATTCATATGTGTTTTATGTATCACATGGGTCCTTTTGTTCTTTCCATTTCTCATTGTTAGCAAATATATAAAAACACGTATTCATCATTTTACAGTGGTGCTGTTTTGGAAAATTTTACCTAATGGCTTCAAATTCATTAAAATGTATTAAGGCTATGTGCTGTGCAAATACTAACAGTTTCAGGCTGAAATAATCTTGTTTATTACTGCAGAACTGCACACAGTTTGTCTTTCAGTATGAACATAGAAGTCATTTCATTGCCTTGACATCAAAAAGACTAAATAATTTCTATTGTTGAGAAATATTTTATGATTATCTAAGAAGGATGAAACACAGACGGAGTGTCTCAGTGCACAAATATGTCCGAATTGTCTGTGCGAATAAGTTCACACAGGTGCACACCATTAATCAACAAAGAGTGGAAAAAATAAATGGTGTCTTTAAATGAATTCTGTCACATGCTAGGCATCCCATATTTACAAATATTCAGAAGACAGCCAGCCTCCTTCGAGCTGAGGATGTTGGATCCAGAAAGAGGGAAATCCACTGGAAGTTATGAGGGGAAAAAAGTGTTTCAACATGTCTGGGTTTTCTTTTTTCATTTTTTTTTCATATTTTAAGTATATATTTATGGGTTTATGGATGTACACAGGTAAAAAAAATATAATGCAAATTTTATCTTAGTGCTGCAGCTAGTGGTTTTATTAATAGAGCAAACAATAATCGAGAGAGTAAACATCTTTGCCTTGCAGAGTGTGAAAGCGTGTGAGGTTCTGTCCTCAGTAAATACTGTGAGCCGAGGTGTATGATATAAAACTCTGATCCACTGAAGGAATTATTTCCTGAAACCAAGTCTTTTAGTGTTAAAAAAAAGACCAGTTCACTTTGTCAAATGCTGTTTTGGCATCCAGTGGTAAAAATGTCTGTTTATCTAAAATGAAACCAGTTCAATCTGGATGGATGAGAGAAGAGATAACTGTTTCTATCAACATATGACAGAATATAAGGTGTGGTTCAGCCGTGTCACTGTTTTAGACAAGAAGCAGCCTTTATTTATCACATGTACACTCAAGCTAAGTGAAATTCCTCCTCTGCATTTAATCCATCTGAAGCAGTGAACACACACACGCACATACAAGTGAGCAATGAGCAAACATACTGTACATACCCAGAGCAGTGGGCAGCTATGCTACAGTGCCCGGAGAGCAGTTGGGGGTTTGGGGCCTCGATCAGGGGCACTTCAGCCCAACCGCAGGCCATGGCTGCCCCATGTGAACCTAACTGCATATCTTTGAACCACATGTCTTTCCACACACAGTTTACATTAGGGGTGAGCCCTCAAGTTGACCGATAGCCACACAAGCATATTTTGTTCCATAAAAAAAAAGTTCCCAGTTTTGCTGCAAAGTTGGGGCAAGGAGCGAGAGCTGAAGAGGGGATGAAAGGAGAGAGGTGAAAAAGCACAGTGAGAAGAACTTGATACACCTGATAACATTTCTTCTCTGCTTAATTATTAGTGCACTGTTCTAAAAAACAGGGCTCTTTAAGGGTTCTTTGGACAGTTGAAGGTTGTTAGTTTGCACACACACACACACACACACACACATCAGTCCCCTACTCCTATTTCAGATAGGCAAATGTCATTGGGTAGAGTACAATTCAAAGTATTTAACTATTAGACTGGGATTGTACTTACCGTAACGTCAACAATACACTACAAACGCTGGACAATATTTTAAAGCAAATATCCCACAAAGGGTATCTTTGTTCCTGGATTATCAGTCACTATACAGCACAAATACGTCCCTTGTTCTTTTCTATTCAATCAAAACGTGCAGCACGTTTGCATGTGAACATTGCTTTACATTCAGCCCTTGGTGTTTACTTTGGTATTGCACCACATCCTGTGGTTCTTTTCATTTGTATGCGTATAATCAACGATCCAAACAAATCCAGGATTCCTCTGTACAGCCATGCTGTGTACAAATAGTTAAGTACACAAGTATAAGCTTGGACTTAAGTAGCAGTTTAAATAGATGTTTAGAAAGCAAAGAATGAAACCAATGTGAGTGCTGTTACAGGAAAATAATCAGCAACAGGGTGCAGGATGACAGAAAATTAATCAGTGCAAAGAATTCAACACAGCAGTGGTATGTTAGTGTTTATGAAAATAACTAGGAAACAGTACAGAGTGAAAAGCATGGTCGTTGACATAAGGACAAAAAAAAAAACAAATATAGAGACCCCATCACATTCAGTGATCACTTATAGGACATCGGCTGATGACTTGTCAGGAGAGCAAGCTGAAAAGTAGGCTGTTGTTGTTCCAGTCGGTGTCATTTGTTTTGACAGTGAGACAATCAATGGCAAACCACTCTGCCTTTCATGCATGTTTCTAATTCACTGATGTTGTTGATGTTCGTGTCACGGAGAAGAGTGTCTGCAAAAGTTGATGGTGGTCATCTTCTCTCAGCATAGCCACAGGTTGGTAGCCAGGTAACTGTGAGGTGTGCAGGAGATGACATGTCCCAGAACGTACAACCAGCAAGTTTTAGACGTCATTCCCTGATAACTTCTGAAATTCTGCTCAAGCTGTCATAAAGCATTGTGTTATTAACTTTGTCTGTCCAGTTGATGTTGTACACCATTCTTAGCCTGTGTGAACAGTATACTGTATGTGCCATCGAGTGATTTTTCATCTTGTTGTGTTAGTGACCAGGTGGCACAACCATAGAGTAGGATGGTTTCTGTTGTAGCAGGAAATAATTGTAGCATGAAAAGTAAATGATTAACTGTGAAACAAAGGAACATTCTGGCAGAAGAACAGTGTGTTAAACCACATGGGAAAAGAACTGGATAATACAATTGATTAATTTTCCTCAATTAGTCAAAAAATATTGAATATACAGTATTCTTTGTCATTTTTTTTTTTTATTTGAGCCAGAGAAAACCCCTGTTATCTTTGTTGATTTGTAAGTATGATGTTACCTGTGCCATGGCTTGTAAAGCTGGGAACTGCTAGGACTTAAAGCACTAAAGGCAAGTATACAGCGTATCTCAAATTCTTACAGGAATGTTCTCAGGCCTCATGTTCTTGCAAGTTTGTCTTACAAGACTGCTTAGCAAAAGCATTCTTGCGAGAAACACATGTGAAGGAACACTGCTTCTTCATGTCTTCTATTTGATCCATGTCTGCCCTGAAGACACCCATTGAGCACAGGTACAGTATGTATTGAGAAGTTTTGCAATCATTAATCAGAGATGTAATTTTTGTTGTTTTCTAGTTTTGTTCCTTTCTTAGATTTCCTGTTTTCAGATATCCTTTGGAAACCCACTGGTCTGTATTTTTGGATTTATGAGTATTGAATTACCTCAAGGGGTAGCATGGTGGTCTAGTGGTTAGCACCACTGCCTCAAAGCAAAAAGGTTCTGGGTTTGAGCCCCGTGGCCAACGAGGGCCTTTCTGTGTGGAGTTTGTATGTTCTCCCCATGTCTGCGTGGGTTTCCTCTGGGTGCTCCGGTTTCTCCCACAGTCCAAAGACATGCAGTTACATTAACTGGCCACTCTAAATTGTCCATAGGTGTGAATGGTTGTTTCCCAAGCCCAGAAATGGGAGGGTTGTGGCAGGAAGGGCATTTGGTGTAAAACTGTCTCAATTAATAAGACATGTGGATCAATATGGTCAACATGGCAGTGACCCCACACACATAAGTGGGACAAGCTGGAAGAAGTGAGGGAGTATTGAATTACCCTGATGAGTATTTCTGTGTTATGATGTACAGTGATAGCTGGTTGTAATATTAGACATGAGGATTGAAATCTAATATCTACCAAAAGTTTGCCAGTAAAACTACTAGGCATTGCATTATATCTTGAGAATCTGGATGGAATAATAATAATAATAATAATAATAATAATAAATTATTACACACACACACAAGCTGACAGTGTGGTCTGACATCGACTGACATCTCAATTTTAAACCAAAATGTGGACATTATTTTGACATCTATGTAACTTTGAAAGACAGGTGGGACAGCCATCTTAATGATGTATCGTGATCACACAAATACAACATTGCTATGGGTCCAATTTCCATGACATGATTAAAAGGGACATCGAATGGTATAACAAAATGTATCACTGAAGCAAAGTAGCTGAGAGTGCCTGTCAGATAAATACACATGAAACTGTAAGCACATTCTCAAGAACAGGAGGCTGAGATGGAGTAGAGTCCTCCAAAATTCTTCCTCCACCACAGACATTCAGCAGGAGGCTCAGAAACAGGTTGTGATGGACATGTTGTTGAGAAAGAGAGTGAGAAAAATGAGAACTATGACTCATTTTAGTAAATGTGGACTTCCATTGTGTACAACATGGAAGAGCATTGAGTCTTGTTTGTTGAGCACAGACTATGGGTGGTATTCTCAGTGGTGGGTCTCGGTAAAGGTGGCTAAAGAAGAGCAAAACAGGGTACAGTCTGAAACACATACACAAATGCCACAGTAAATCAGTGCAGACCTGGACAAGTCTGTGTCTGCATTTTAGAATGGAAAATGTGTGTTCTTTGTAGTGATTTCAAGCAAATTTAGTAAGTCAGTGCAATCATTTTGTGTACTTCTCAAAAGAGAGAATAGGCCATCTTGTATTTTTCCAAACATGAACAATCAACTTTATTTGTGCTGTCTCTCTCATATATATATGTGTGTGTGTGTGTGTGTGTGTGTGTGTATGTGTGTGTGTGTGTGTGTGTGTGTGTGTGTGTGTGTGTGTGTGTGTGTGTGAACCCTTGAGAATTTTCTATATTTCTGCATAAATATGACCAAAAACATCATCAGATTTTCACACAAGTCCTAAATGTAGATAAAGAGAACCCAGTTAAACAAATGAGACAAAAATATTATACTTGATCATTTATTTATTGAGGAAAATTATCCAATATTACATTAGTACTCGTATGGGCGCTGTGTGAGACGGCTGCATCTCCAGTAGCTCTGTAGTTTTTAGCTCTTTAAACCTCTTTTTTCCACCTTTTTTACTTTTCTGCTCTTCATATGAAGATATAGTGTGTTTTACTTATCACATGGATATTTTTAACTTTAACACGCAACCAGGAGCCAGTTTTCTCACTTATTCAAGAGAGGAGCTGCTGGCCCTGAAAACAATGGGAAAAGCTGGGATACGACACCCGATCCCAGCGGAGCTGAGGAGGAAACCCAGGGGCTGCAGAGCTGGAGCTAAGCTAAAGGCTAGGCTAGCGGACAACCGGTGGTGCTACAAACCATCCATTCCCTCCGTTATCGTGGGGAATGTGAACTTGCTGCCGAATAAAGTTGACGAGCTATCCACACTGAACAATCAGCGGATTTATCGGGAGAGCAGCTTATTTATCTTTACAGAGACATGGCTAATACACCTTGTACCGGATGCTAATGTGGACCTGCGGGGATCCACTGCTGTGAGAGCCGACAGAGACACTAACGCATGTGGGAAAAGCAAAGGTGGGGGACTCATCATTTATGTTAACAACCGCTGGTGTAACCCAGGACATATCTCCGTAAAGACAGTTTTATGTTGCCCAGACTTGGAGCTGCTAGCTGTTAGCCTGCAGCCATATTATCTGCCAAGGGAGTTCAGTCACGTGATCACCATCTGTGTTTACATCCCTCCGAGGGCAGCCGCTGCATGTGAGAGGATTCACTCTGTCACAGCAAGGCTGCAGACAGCACCCTGAGGCATTTATGACCATTTCTGGGGACTTTAATCATGCTACTTTGGACTCTACTTTGGCTACTTTTTACCAGGCTGTGGATTGTCCAACAAGGAACAACAGGACAATTGACTTGCTGTATGCTAATATGAGGGATGCATACAGAGTCACACCCCTCCCTCCACTAGGGAAGTCTGACCATAACCTGGTTTGTTTACAGCCAAAGTACACCACCCTGGTTCAAAGGCAGCCTGCGACAACTAGCTTCATCAGGAGGTGGACCCCTGAAATGGAAGATGCCCTCAGAGACTGCAACGACATCATGGACTGGGATGTGCTGCTTAGCCCACACTGTGAGGACATAGAGGGGCTGACACACTGTCTGATGGATTACCTCAACTTCTGTGCAGACGTGGTCTCCCCTGCTAAGACTGTATGGTGTTACCCTAATAACAAGCCATGGGTAACACAGGAAGTCAAAGCTATTCTCAACAGGAAAAAGGCCGCCTTCAGGAGCAGGGACAGGGAAGCAATGAAAGCAGCACTGCAGGAGGTGAAACGCTGCGTGAGGAAACTAAGGACAGCTACAGGAGAAAGGTGGATCAGAAGCTGAAGGAGAACAGCATGAGGGAGGTCTGGGAAGGTGTGAAAACCATCACAGGCCACAATACAAAGACCAGAGTCGTTGAGGGGACGGTGGAGAGGGCGAACGAATTGAATGAATTCTTCAACCGGTTCTACCAGCCCACGTCCCCCCCACCCTCCCCCTTACTGCAGCCATCCTTCCTTCTTCCCTCAACACACCTCCCCCCAGTCATCGCAGCAGCCCCCTCCTCCCCCACGTCAACACAGACTCCTCCATGCATTACTGCAGACCAGGTCAGAGGTCAACTGAGGAAGCTTCACCCCAGGAAAGCAGCGCAGGCCCAGAAAAGGTGTGTCTCCGACTACTGAAGACCTGTGCTGCTGAACTGGGTGAACCACTCCAATGCATCTTCAACCTCAGCCTGCAGCTGGGGAGAGTGCCCACTCTCTGGAAGACATCATGTATCGTTCCAGTTCCCAAAAAGAATCGGCCCAGCGAGCTGAACGACTTCCGACCGGTGGCACTTGGTTCACATCTGATGAAGACTTTGGAGTGGCTCTTCCTCAGCCTCCTCAGACCCCAGGTACAACATGCCCAGGACTGTCTGCAGTTTGCGTACCGGGCAGGTGTCGGTGTGGAAGACGCCATCCTCTACCTGCTACACCAAGCCCACTCACATCTGGACAAGGGAAATGGCACAGTGAAGATCCTCTTCTTGCACTTCTCGAGTGCCTTCAACACCATCCAGCCCCTTATGCTTCATGACAAACTGAACAGGATGCAAGTGGATCCCTGCCTGGTCACCTGGATCTCCAGCTACCTCACTGACAGGCTGCAGTACATCAGGCTGAAGGACATCACACCGGACACTGTGATTAGCAGCACTGGAGCACCCCAGGGCACGGTGCTGGCCCCTCTTCTCTTCACCCTGTACACCGCGGACTTCTGCTACAACTTGGAGCTGTGTCACATTCAGAAGTTTGCTGATGACACAGCCATCGTTGGGTGCATCAGTGACAACAGAGAGGAGGAGTATAGGAGCCTGGTGAGGGACTTTGCTGTGTGGTGCAACAGGAACCATCTGCAGCTCAACAGCTCGAAGACCAAGGAGCTGGTCATTGACTTTGGGAAGTCCAGACCAAGGTCATGACCAGTTCTGATCGAGGGAGTCAAGGTGGAGGCTGTGGATTCCTACAAGTACCTCAGGCTGTGACTGGACAGCAAGCTGGACTGGACTTGCAACACCAAACACTTATACAGGAAGGGACAGAGCAGGCTATACTTCCTTAGGAGGCTGAGGTCCTTTAACATCTGCAGGAAACTCCTGTGGATGTTCTATCAGTCTGTGGTCGCCAGTGTCCTGTTTTACACCATGGTGTGCTGGGGGGGGCAGCACATCCAAGAAGGACACATCCAGGCTGGACAAACTGATCAGGCAGGCCGGCTCTGTGGTCGGCATGAAGCTGGACTCTCTGGTGATGGTGGCAGGAGAGAGGTCTATGGACAAACTATTGAACATCATGGATGATGCCAGTCACCCTCTGCACACCATTATCAGCAACCAGAGGAGCCTGTTCAGTGACAGAATCTTCCTTCCCAAGTGTAGGACTAACAGACTTAAAAACTCCTTTGTCCCTCACGCCATCAGACTGTACAACTCCTCTCTGGGGGGGGATGAAGGGTAACAGGAGAACAGAGGACAGGAAGGAGAAGTAGCCTAGCCTAATGTGGGTGCAATCAGTTAATTATTGATATTAAGTGATCAATCTCATTAAATCAGTCTCATTAAATTTGAAGGTTAATAATTAAAATGAATCAGTCCCATTGAATCGTTTTACTTTGACTCATTTGAATTGAATCATACCATAGAATCAGTCTCATTTGAAGTGAATCATTCAGTGAATCGTTCAATGAATCATTTAGTGAATCGTTCAGTGAATCATTCAGTGAATCGTTCAATGAATCATTTAGTGAATCATACCATTAATCCTGGATAAATTACCAAACAGCTAGATTATGGTATATTTCCAAATTATTACAGTCACTTACCATATTACATAACTTGTATGCACCTTTTTGAATTCTTCGAGAGATTGGGGACTTCATATATCGTTCACACAAATAAACACAGTTTGTTTAATAAATGAATTTATTATACAAAGATAAAAATAATAAATCAATATATACAAATATGATATGGTGTGTGTGGGTGTGTGTGTATGGCCTAGCTTGTTGCTAGCTAAAACAAAGGAATATCTAAATAGAACAAAGGATTAGCTCTGTTGCTAATGTGTGTGTGTGTGTGTGTGTGTGTAGGACTTGACCATGTGTTTAGCCTCGTGTAGCTAACTACACGTGGTGGAGGCCTAGATTAGCCTTGTGTTGCTAGTGTGTTTGTGAAAGGCCCTATGGCCTAGCTAAAGTGTGTTTGTGAGGCCTGGTGAGGCCTACTGAGCACATGTTGCTAAAGACAAAGGGAAGCTGTCTAAAGTGTATCAGGCCTGGTCGGGCCTGTTGAGCACGTGTTTTCTCAGTAACAAAAAGATTCCACACTCATAACATTACCAAACTCACTGAAACCTTGATAAGGTCAAAATGTATGATAAGGAAATTAAAGTGTTAGTCAGAGAGGAGCATGCGCAGCCTATCTATTAAACAATTGAGAGAACATAGAACCAAAATAAATCAACACGCTGCGTGTCTAACAGTGTAACGGATAAACCTGGGTTTAAATTCACACTATTTCAAATAAAAGCAAATTCCTAAGACTATCCTAATTATGCCCAAATGCCAAAATCTTACTTAATCCTGCCTTTAGCAAGATATGAAGAACTATTCGCCGGTGTAGTTTCGGGCCTCGCCGTGGGAGCACGTGAGCCGCTCGTGATGGAGGCGTAGAAAACTTTCGGGTCCAGCGGAGCACTTGGGTGGTTCCCGTGGAAAGCAGAGGATTCTTGGTCCGAACCTCAGCGTTCGTGAGGAAAAGTCTCTGATCAGAATAAGATGCACAGCGCTTTTGAGTTAAAAAGGATTCAATCGCTTCTTAACTTTTAACTGCCTGGGCTGCAGTCGTGATGTCACTTCTTATACGAAGACACCGGTTGTAACTCAGGTTGAGTTTAAGGATCGCGCTATTCTGGACTTTTACCTTGGCCAGTGGTTAGGCACAGAACGCGCTTAATGGTGAATCTTGCAAGAAAGAAGTGTTTTCGGGTTGGAGAGCATCTCTTTATGCGTCCAGACTCCTCGGAAACTGGACACGAGAGACAAAGATGGAAGCGTTGTCCCATTGTTTTATGTGCGCATGGCGGACTGACGTAGATGATCCCGCCCACGTGTGACATAGGTCACATGGAAGTTGCCTGGGAATTGTAGTTCTGACACAATATGGCGGCATGATACCTACACTAACAATAAGCAATACCGGACAATGTGCAACATCTCTCCTGCTGTCCCCCCTTCTTTTTTTCTCCCTCCCCCTCCCCCCTTCCTCTCTTCCCCATATCTTATTCTTTTTATATTTGTATATGTAAATGCTTAATTTAATTTAATTTATCTAGAAGTTTTTTTCTCTGTTTTCTATTCTCGGTTTATCCTGTAATGATGCTGCTGGAATCTTAATTTCCCTGAGGGAACCCTCCCAAAGGGATCAGTAAAGTTTTATCTAATCTAATCAGTGAGTGGCAAAAGTATATGAACCTCTAGGATTAGCAGTTAATTTGAAGGTGAAATTAGAATCAGGTGTTTTCAATCAATGGGATGACAATCAGGTGTGAGTGGGCACCCTGTTTTATTTAAAGAACAGGGATCTATCAAAGTCTGATCTTCACAACACGTTTGTGGAAGTGTATCATGTCATGAACAAAGGAGATTTCTGAGGACCTCAGAAAAAGCGTTGTTGATGCTCATCAGGCTGGAAAAGGCTACAAAACCATCTCTAAAGAGTTTGGACTCCACCAATCCACAGTCAGACAGATTGTATACAAATGAAGGAAATTCAGGACCATTGTTACCCTCCCCAGGAGTGGTCGACCAACAAAGATCATTCCAAGAGCAAGGCGTGTAATAGTCGGTGAGGTCACAAAGAACCCCAGGGTAACTTCTAAGCAACTGAAGGCCTCTCTCACATTGGCTAATGTTAATGTTCATGAGTCCACCATCAGGAGAATACTGAACAACAATGGTGTGCATGGCAGGGTTGCAAGGACAAAGCCACTGATTTCCAAAAAGAACATTGCTGCTCATCTGCAGTTTGCTAAAGATCACGTGGACAAGCCAGAAGGCTACTGGAAAAATGTTTTGTGGATGGATGAGATCAAAATAGAACTTTTTGGTTTAAATGAGAAGCGTTATGTTTGGAGAAAGGAAAACACTGCATTCCAGCCTAAGAACCTTATCCCATCTGTGAAACATGGTGGTGGTAGTATCATGGTTTGGGCCTGTTTTGCTGCATCTGGGCCAGGACGGCTTGCCATCATTGATGGAACAATGAATTCTGAATTATACCAGTGAATTCTAAAGGAAAATGTCAGGACATCTGTCCATGAACTGAATCTCAAGAGAAGGTGGATCATGCAGCAAGACAACGACCCTAAGCACACAAGTTGTTCAAACAAAGAATGTTGAAAGAAGAATAAAGTTAATGTTTTGGAATGGCCAAGTCAAAGTCCTGACGTTAATCCAATCAAAATATTGTGGAAGGACCTGAAGTGAGCAGTTCATGTGAGAAAACCCACCAACATCCCAGAATTGAAGCTGTTCTGTCCGAAGGAATGGGCTAAAATTCCTCCAAGCCGGTGTGCAGGACTGATCAACAGTTCCCAGAAACATTTAGTTGCAGTTATTGCTTCACAAGGGGGGGGGGGGGTCACACCAGATACTGAAAGCAAAGGTATACATACTTTTGCCACTCACAGATATTTAATATTGGATAATTTTCCTCAATAAATAAATGACCAAGTATAATATTTTTGTCTCATTTGTTTAACTGGGTTCTCTTTATCTACTTTTAGGACTTGTGTGAAAATCTGATGATGTTTTAGGTCATATATATGAAGAAATATAGAAAATTCTAAAGGGTTCACAAACTTTCAAGCACCACTGTGTGTGTGTGTGTGTATATATGTGTGTGTGTGTGTGTATATATATATATGTGTGTGTGTATATATATATATATATATATATATATATATATATATATATATAAAATAAATAAAAAATTCTCCACACACCCCTCCTTCGGGCGGCATTTTTCCCCTCAAGCTCATGTCCACTGCCAGAGGCCTGGGAATTTGAGGGTCCTGTACACTACCTTAGCTGTTCCTAGGATTGTGCTTTGCTGGACAGAGATCTTGGATGTTGTTCCTGGAATCTGTTGGAGCCACTCTCCCAGTTTGGGGGTCACTGCACCGAGAGCTCCTATCACCACAGAGACCACTGTTGTATTCATCTTCCACATCTTTTCTAACTTTTCTTTCAGCCTTTGATACTTCTCTTGCTTCTCAAGTTCCTTTTTCTTGATATTATTGTCACTTGGTATTGCCACATCTATCATCACAGCCTTGTTCTCCCATTTGTCCACCACTACCATGTCCAGTTCATTAGCCATTACCAGTTTGTCTGTCTGCATCTGGAAGATCTACAGGATCTTAGCTTGGTCATTCTCAACCACCTTCAGAGGTGTGTCCCACTTACGGTATATATACCTAGTTATCTACACTGTCAGAAATAGAGGTACAGTAGGAGTCCATTTCTTTCCCCCATGGGACAATCTACACTAATGTGCCCCCTAGGGCTCATTATTGGACCTCAAGGTAACTACCAGGAAGGATATAGTAACTCATATAATAACTCTTTACATGAATGGTGAGCAGAAAAGCATCTCAGCATGCAACAACTGAAGAGCACATTGGGTTCCACTCCTGCAGCTGAGAACAGAGATCTTAGAATCATGAACAAGTTCCTATTAAAGTGGCGGGTGTGTGTGTGTATTAATTCTGCTTCCAATGAGTTTCTTGATTGGGCTTTTTTATTAAGAAAATGAGACATCCTACGTGTGAAAAACACATCTCATTTGGAAGCTTGTCTAAACTTGGTCTTGCATCAGGCAACCCTCCAAGGCTGCCACCACGCAGAGAATGAATTGCCATCATGGAAAATATCCCTCATTTCCATGTGAAAGAACTTTCAGGGAATACGTACTGTAGAATCAGAGCAGGTGGGTGGAGCACAGAAGCATGGAAGGCCAGAACTGAGTTCTCACAAACTTTTTTTTTATTTTTAAAGATTATATATATCAGCTCACTCACTCTCTCACACACACATTTCTGGTCAGGAGAGCGCTCCCTTTCTTTGCTCTCTCTCTCTCCTTGTATAGGGCATGGTCACTGGAGGAGACACACAAACACGGGTTAATTCACATCAGGTGCAGTGATACTACCACTTACCTTCCCTGACTCCACCCTCCATTCACAGACCAACGCTTGACCACACCCCTGCTGCCACATACCCCCACCGCCCGACTCAGGCCGGGGAGCCGTCCGGCCTGAAGCCGACTCCTCCCCCCCCCCCATCGGGAAAGGAAATCCGCCACGACCATCTGCACCCCTGGTCTGTGGACCACCTCGAATTTAAATGGCTGGAGTGCCAGATACCAACAGGTGATCCACGCGTTGGCATCCTTCATGCGGTGGAGCCACTGCAGGGGTGCATGGTCCAAACAGAGGGTGAAAGGGGGCCCCAGCAGGTAGTAGCAGAGGGCGAGTACCACCCACTTGATGGCAAGGCATTCCTTCTCTATTGTGCTGTACCTGCCCTCACGCACCGACAGCTTCCGGCTGATGTACAGCACGGGACGTTCCTCCACCTCCTGGGACAGAACCGCCCCCAGCCCTCTGTCTGACACGTCCATCTGCAAAATAAAGGGGAGAGAAAAGTCAGGGGAGTGCAACAGTGGCCCCCCACACAGTGCAGCCTTTACCTCAGAAAAAGCCCGCTGGCATTGCTCCATCCACTGGACCGGATCTGGTGCTCTCTTTTTAGTGAGATCAGTCAGCGGGCTGGTGACATCCGAATAATTAGGTATAAACCTACGATAGTAGCCAGCCAGCCCCAGGAACTGTCTCACACCCTTTTTGGTCTTGGGCCTTGGGCAGGCCGCAATCGCTGCTGTCTTATTAATTTGGGGACGCACCTGCCCATTGCCCAAGTGGAAACCCAGATACCATACTTCCACCTGCCCAATCACACACTTCTTCGGGTTGGCTGTGAGACCCACTCGCCTCAGCGACCTAAGGACAGCCCTCAGGTGTTCCAAGTGCCGCAGCCAGTCATTACTGTAAATAGCGATGTCGTCTAGGTAGGCGGCCACGTAGGTGGCGTGAGGGTGGAGAACCCTGTCCATAAGCTGCTGGAATGTAGCGGGCGCCCCAAGCAGCCCAAAAGGAAGCGTGACAAACTGGTGTAAGCCAAACTGTGTGGAAAAGGCCGTTTTCTCTCAGGATAGAGGAGTCAAGGGGATCTGCCAATATCCCTTTGTCAAATCCAGTGTCAAATAAAAACAAGCTGTGCCTAGTCAATCAAGCAACTCATCAATACGAGACATTGGGTATGCGTCAAATTTAGACACCACATTGACTTTTCTAAAGTCCACACAGAACCGGACTGACCCATCAGCCTTGGGAACCAAGACCACCGGGCTGCTCCAGTCACTGTGGGACTCCTCGATGATGCCCATTTCGAGCATAGCCTCGAGTTCTTCCCGAACCACCTTTTTTTTGTGTGTGTGTGTGTTTGGGCAGTCGGTAAGGGCAGCTGCACACTGCTACCTCCAGGGGCATCTCAATGTGGTGTTCTATGAAGTGGGTGCGGCCCAGCAGGGGTGAGAACATATCAGAAAATTCTGTCTGCAACTGGGTGACCTCCGTGAGCTGGGTCATGGAGAGGTGGGCTCCACAGGGGACTGGAGCGGTGGGCAATGTCAATTTCCTTTTTGAACCTCCGGCTCCAGCTCCGCCTTCTCCAGAACCACTGACACCAGCGCCACGGGGACCTCCTCGTTCCAATGTTTTAACAGATTGAGGTGGTAAATCTGTAATGCCCCACCCCTGTCCATTCGCCTCACCTCATAGTTGACGTCCCCGACTTGCCGTGTGACCTCAAAGGGTCCTTGCCACCTGGCGATCAATTTGGAGCTCGACGTGGGCAACAACACGAGTACTATATCTCCCGGTGTGAACTCCCTAAGGTACGTGCCCCATCCTACAGATGGACTTGATGTTCTTGGCCCTGCCAAAAATTCTCCTAGGTTAAGTGTGTGAGTGTGTGGAGTTTGGTGCGCAGGTTGAGAACATATTGAATTTCATTTTTACTAGTTGAAGGTCCCTCATCCCAATTTTCACGTAGCACATCCAAAATGCCACGCGGCTTATGCCCATATAATAATTAGAATGGGGAGAACCCCATGGAGGCTTGCAGGACCTCTTGCACTGCGAATAACAGGGGCTCAAGCCATTTATCCCAGTTATGTGTGTCTTTGCTTACAAATTTTCTAATTATATTTTTGAGGGTGCAATTAAACCGTTTGACTAAGCCATCTGTTTGTGGGTGATAATCACTGGTGCGGATAGGCTTAATTCCCAGTAACTCATACAGTTCACACAGTGTGCGTGACATGAACATAGTACCTTGATCAGTCAGAATCTCTTTGGGGATTCCAACTCGGGAGATGACATGGAAGAGCGCTTTTGCAATACTACGTGCTGAGATATTGCAAAGAGGCACTGCTTCTGGATATTGCATTGCATAGTCCACCAGAACTAAAATAAAGCAATATCCTTGTGCTGACTGATCTAATGGCCCGACGAGATCCATCCCAATTGTTTCAAACGGGGTCTCGATTAATGGCAGAGGGCGCAAAGGCACTTTTGGAATGTCCGCAGGATTTACTAACTGGCATTCGCAGCATGCCGTACACCACCTACGGACATCACCGCGAATCCCTGGCCAATAGAACTGGGCCATTATTTGGGCTAGTGTCTTATCCTTCCCCAAGTGTCCAGCCATGGGATTAAAGTGAGCCGCCTGGAATATGAATTCCCAGTGGCTCTTTGGGATTAAAAGCTGGGTTATTGGTTCCTTAGTCTGAGTGTCCTGTGTCACTCGGTATAATCTATCTTTAATAATGGAGAAATAGGGGAAGGACAGTGTGGCATTCGCCTGGAGAGTTTGACCATTGATTACTCTCACTTGGTCAAACGCATGCCGCAGAGTCTCGTCTCACGACTGCTCTAATGGGAACTCCACAAGGGAATCCCCAAGAGAGGGAGGAGGAGCAGGCTGCTCCTCACTCTGACACGGTGATGATGTAGATGGCTCTGTGACAGCCGCTCCCACCAATGCCACTCCGGGACCTCCCCTCGCTAAACTATGTCAGGCTCCACTCTTCACTAGATGCACCATAAATTCCCCAAATCCCAGTCAATCAGTCCCCAGAATTATCAAGTGGGTAAGGTGAGGATTAACCGCTGCCTTTACTCTAAATTTTTCCCCTCGAAATTGAATATGGACCAACACTAAAGGGTAGTTGTGAACATCCCCATACGCACACACAGCACCTTCACCAATTGTGCTCCCCCCACTGCCTTGTCTTGCACCAGGCTTTGGTGGATTGAGGTCTGATTACAGCCAGAATCCACCAAAGCCTGATACGTATCCCCTTGGATACTCACCGGTATGCAATACGCTCTGGCCCGATCGAGGGCAGTCCCTGGCACATCGGGGATCCAGACCACTGTGCCCACCTCCATTGCCAAGCACTGATGCTGGAGGTGCCCTGGTTCCCCGCAGCACCAGCATACCGGCCCAGACTCTCCCTCTGCACCGGTGTTCTGAACATCACTCACCTGAGGGGGAGAAGACACAGACAAGGGAGTAGGAAACAGGAGGGCATCATGAGTGCGGCGGGCCGGCTGGGGTTGAGCCGGCCCCTGCCTCCGCGGTGGGGGAATGGGGCGAGGACGGGGAGCAGAGGGAGAGGGAGAGAGGGAAGAGAGGGGAGAAGAGGAGACACACTGTCCTGCCGTTGGAATGGCCACTATATGGTCCTCCGCCAGCTCGATCGCCTGATCCAGCGACACCGGGCGATGGCACTGGACCCACTCCGCTGTTCCTTCTGGAAGTCAGGCTTTGAATTGTTCCAGCACCACCAGGTCAACCATTCCCTTGGCATTGAGGTTGTCGGCCCTCAGCCACCACCGGCAGGTGTCCTGGAGTTGCTGGCCAAATGCAAATGGCTAGCCGACCTCCTCCAGGTGCAGCGCACGGAAGCACTGCCGTTGCTGTTCCGGAGTGCGACCAACATGTTGGAGGATGGCCCTGCGGAAGTCTGCATAGACCAGCTGGCTGTTGGCGGGGAGCTGCAGTGCAGCCAGCTGCGCCTCGCCCGTTAGCAGGGGGAGGAGGCGCGCCACACGCTGTTCCACCGGCCAACCCCATGCGTCTGATGCCTGCTCAAAGAGAGCGAGGAAGGCTTCGGGGTCATCATGCGGACCCATCTTCATTAGGGTGAGGTGGGGAGGGTCCGCAGCGGTGGTGGTCGTGGACCCCGCTGATGCGAGCAAGTGCCAGAATGCCTGGCGATCTTCCTGCTGTGCCAGCACCAGGGCTTCAAACCATTGCTCCTGCTCCTTCCAGAGGGCGATCAGTGCCTGGTGCTGGCTCTGTTGGGCCATGGCGAGGGCATGGACCAGGTCCTTGAAGGGGGAGGACTCCATGGGGCTGTCTCGTTCTGCGCTCCGGTCCCGGGTTTCGGCACCACTGTAGAATCAGAGCAGGTGGGTGGAGCACAGAAGCATGGCAGGCCAGAACTGAGAGTTCTCACAAACTTTTTATTTTTAAAGATATAGCTCACTCACTCTCTCACACACACATTTCTGGTCAGGAGAGAGCTCACTTTCTTTGCTCTCTCTCCAGGCGTGGTCACTGGAGGAGACACACAAACACAGGTTAATTCACATCAGGTGGAGTGATTCTGCCACTTACCTTCCCTGAGTCCGACCTCCATTCACAGACCGACGCTTGACCATGCCCCCCTGCCACATGTACTAAATCAGATCTGACAGCTCAAGCATGTGTACTTTTCAAAGCATTATATTATGATTGATAGAATTATGATACTGTTGTCTCAAGCACATTGGAGTGGTTTTCTGATTGGACATCAAAATAATGAATGGGTTGTATTTGTCAAATTCTGACAATTAGATTAACACAAATAGTCTCAAATAACCTCCATCATGCAGTTCCTTTTGAGAAAATTACACAAAGAAATAGCATGCATAATTTAAAGGTCTCTGATGCCCTGTGGTCTTTTATAACTGCTGCTAGTCCAATGTACTCAAAGAACTCACAGTGTCACATTGATGTGACACCAAAACAGTTTGTATATTGTGCATTTATTCTTTTCATAAATGTTAGGGTCTAACATTTCTCTTCTTACTGCTCATTTCATGCTTAGTGAGTTTTCCCTGACCCCCTTAACCTCCACCAATTCTCACTCTCCAAATAGTTAAGCACACAAGTATAAGCTCAGACAATATCTAACTCCCTTCTTAACTAATATCCCTCTCCATATCTATCTCCTCATTAACAAATTCCATGAATCAAGGTCCTTCTAGTTCGAAAGCCCTAACCTGGGTCCCTTTAAACACTGTGCTGCAGGTGTTTTTTCACTATCTAACAAACATAATCTGATTGGTAAACTCTCAAAAATAGGGTTTGACATGAATTCATTCTTCTACACAGTTCTACATTGTCACCTGAGAGACAAAGACAAGACAAACGTACATAAATCCCCATTTAGGGGGTGGTCATTATCATTTTCCAAGACAGTGTCTGAGGTAGCGCATGATGTTTGCACCCTTATAAAAAGTCTGCAAGTTGTTGGCCAGCATTTGGATAAGAGCTGTGTTTTCTCTTCACATCACGTATAAAAGATATTGAGTCTAGCTAGTGTCATTAATTTTTTCTCATGTGACTATGTGTTGTGCTAGCAGTTGAGTTATAGGACAGCTTTTGTCTGCATCTTATTTTGCTTGGTTTAGTCAGTGCATCCACACACCTGCATGTTCCTCATTCTGAAAAGGTTATCTGTCATCTGTGCATGTTAATTAATTTGATTAATAAAAGTCAATGCGTGTGGTGTGCAGGTGGTGGGATTCAGACTGAGCAGTAAACTTGAGTTACAGCACTGAGGTGAATCACAGCAATACGAAGCACATTTTGTTTCAATATACATAAATATGGTGACCACTAGCTTACAGAACCTACTTGCTCACTGGGTAACTGTGAATAAAAACTAAAGACATGGACATAGAAATTTCATGGTTTTTCTTCAAACATTAAATGTACCATAGAACACTAAAGGCCATCATCAACAAATGGAGAAAAGGGGGCACCATATTGACCTTATCATTAACAAGATTCCTCTCAAAAATAGAAAAACCTACCAGTGAGGCTGCTTAGAGACATATGACAACATTAAAGGAGCATCTGGTTACTTCCTGCATGTGTCAATAATCTCTTATATTCTTCACATATCTGGGCTATGGGGTCAGGTAGCTAGATGGAAGCCCCCAGAAACATAAAACATTACAGGCCTTTAACAGACACTCTTATCCAGAGTGACATACAATGTAGCCAGAAGAGCAGTTGGGGGTTTGGTGCCTTACTCCAGGACTTCCTGCTGGTCTAGAGAATCAAACCAGCAACCTTTTGGTCCCAAAGCTGCTTCTCTAACCATTAGGCCATGGCTTCCCTTGATCATCCCAAATCATATAGCAGAATGTGTTATGATCTGATGAGACCAAGGCGAAACTGTTTGGACATAATTCTTAAAGATATATTCAATACAAAAACAGGAGAGCTTATCATCCAAAAAACATGGTGCATGGAACCATGGTGGTGGCAGCATCATGCTATGGGGCTGCTTCTCTTCAGTTGAGACTGGGGCTGTAGTCAGGATAGGAGGAATTATGGATAGCTCCATACACTATTATATTTTGGCACAAAAAATAGACATTTAAAAGGCCTGTTTTAGACAGCTGAAGGAGATGAAACTTTTAATCTTCCAGAATGATAATGACCCAAAGAACAAATCTAAATTAATAAAAGATTGCCTTCAGAAGCAGAAGATCAATGTTTTGAAATGGCCCAGTCAAAGCCCAGATCTAACTCCTATTGAAAACCTATGGGATGGCGTGAAAAGGGCTGTGCACAAGAGATACCCTCACAATTTGTTACAATATCTTGCATTCACACTTTACCCCTACTCAGTGTGTGTGTTTTTTTTTATTCAATTTCTTTCTTTCTTATGATGGCTAAATGACAAATGTAGTTATACTGAATAGAGTAGAATTCTGATAAGAAAAACCCTGTAAAACTACAAATCCTGAGCGCAAATACACAATTCCTCCAAGACGCATGAATTCAGCTGGCACATCAAAAGGATGCCAAAAGTTTTACCATGCTGTGACTGGGGCCAGGATTCAAAACTGCAGTTATATAGCATTTCTTACTACTACTCTGTACTTAATGTACCTGTATAACCATACAGCCCTCATGTAACAGATATGTTACAGGTCAAAACATTTCAATCAAGGTGCTTGTTTTTTTGACCTGGATTAAAATTTTTAACCTACTTCATAATTTCCAACCTAGGTAAAATTTTGGATTGTCTAAGATTCTTAAAGGGGATTGTCCACTTCTTTTGTCATTCATCCACTCCCTCTCTATCTACTGTTATGCCCAGTCGAGGGGACCTGAGACACAACATGAAAAGCACCCATCTTCCCCATGTCCCAAGCAGCCATATAGATCATAATGAGCTCTGATTTGTAAATGGATATTTATTTTTACTGTTAGAGAACTTATGAGCTAAACAAAAGAATGACTTCAGGGTGGACCAAGGCCAAAACAATAAATAAAAGTCAACTTAATTTAAGGAATATTGCTTACCTAACACAAACAAAAACTGAAAGACAAATGACTTGCCTCCCTAACTAATGAAACAGGAGTAAACAGGGTTAACAAAAATGGCAGTCCACCCCTACTAACTTAACAGAGGCAAAGATCATAACCAAGGATCCAAAACACAATGCTGCTGGTTGGGAGAAGAGGAGGATGAGATGTCAGCTGGTCCATGTCACCATCTTGGCCTCTTTTATAGGACCCTCCCAGCACAGCAGCCAATCACGGACAGAGGTGGAGAGCAATCCGCCCAATCTGGAACTGATTCCAGCACACACACACACACACACACACACACACACACACACCTGTGTACATAATTAACACACATGAGCAGCACCAAAAAAGGACACTTGATAGCATCAGTCATAACACTATACCTACCGAGTCTGTCTGTCTATTCAGCATTTTTTAATCCTTTTTCAAACTTATGAACTGGGTTAAAAATTCTAACATAAGTTGAAAAATTCCACCTGACCTACAATTCTGGCCTGTAACATATATATATATATATATATATATATATATATATATATATATATATATATATATATATATATATATATATATATATAGTTGTAGTCAGAAGTTTACATACAGGCTGTTTCACAATCATGGTTGTCTTTTTGAATAACACCAGCTAACTCCTGCAGTTAGGTCCAGTACATATCTGCTGGTGTTTCTAATACCTTATTTGACAGGGACACACCCACACCAGCCATACCTACAGTGCTGTCTCTTATAAGGGCTTAGATTTACTTAACACTTTAGATTTTACTAGTTAAATTCAGAATTGCATTTTTAGCATTAAGGAGGTTTTACTTTGGGATGTATACTTTCATTCACAATAGAAAGACATTTAAGTGGAAGTTTAATTTTTTGTAAACTAAGTGCCTCCAACAGGATCCTTTGTCCATCAAAAACGTCTTCTCCAGAAAACCACAAGGATCATCACCACTTCACTTCATATTACGGTTAGCACCATGTATAAACACCATTACACAGTATTTGAAAATTTGTGTATATATATAAAGTAGTGATGATGACGTGCATAGTTTGCTGAAGTGGATTCATATATTCCACTATTCAATGTGAGGTTTTGTTTTCCTGGATTATTTTACGTCATACGCAAGAACAGAATGTGAAATTGAGCAACTCTGGGAGCAGAACAGAGAAAGAAACTTGATTTTGTTTTTTGTTTTTTTTAAACACATGATGGAGTTTGAGGTCTCCTGTGAGTGTAAGTCAAATGAAAACCTCAAAATTGCAACTGTAATCAGAGCAACAGTACACTTATAGTTGCAGTAAAAATATACTTCTTGTCCATTTTTCTCAGTAGCCTCTGATACACATTTAGGACACTAATTTGCAAAAAAAAATGGGGGGAAAACAATGCAAAATAAAAACAACAACAAACAAAAAAGACTTGCATTTGACTGTTCCTTCTACAGTCGAGGAGCTAAAAGTCTGGGCATTGTGTAAGTCTATGTAAACAGATTATATACTGTATGCAGGCATCTGTGTAAATAGAGAAATTATTGGGGAGCAGGTTTCAGTGCATTTATACAGCAGTAGTGTATACGATTGTCTACATATAAAGAATATAATTATATAGAAATATCATGCATACATAAGACCTAAGAAATATAAGAGCAATTATAATCATGTCATTTTCTGAAATCTGTTTAGCTTTATTGGACACCTCTTTCTGCTGCATGCTTTTAATGTGAAGCACAGCTCGGTCAGGAGCAGATTCTCTGCATACACACATGGACTGTAGTGACGCACTTGGAGCATCTCATCAGGTCAGGCATTTTCCCTATTAAGGGAAATGTTCAGAAATGGAACAGTCTCAAATTTTGGAACTTATGTAACCAGTACAGAGCTATTCACATGAAGCCGTGAGTAGCTCAACATTTTTTGTGTAAAAGAACACTTTCTGACAATTTTGGAACTGTTGGAAAATTAAAATGTTGGCTTCTTGGCGGCGTAGTGGTTAGCACTATCATCTCACAGCAAGAAGGTCCAGGTTCGAGCCCCATGGCCAGCGAGGGCCTTTCTGTGTGGAGTTTGCATGTTCTCCCTGTGTCCGCGTGGGTTTCCTCCGGGTGCTCCGGTTTCCCCCACAGTCCAAAGACATGCAGGTTAGGATAATCGGCTACTCTAAATTGCCCAGAGGTGTGAATGGCTGAGAGAAGAAAACCTGTATAAATTACCCTGTAGAAGGCAACAGGAAACCACTACACTGTAAAAAAATGAATCTTGGCCTTAGTACATGTAATTAGAAAAAAAAGAGTGAAAATTTAGACATTATATTTAAAATATTTCATTTTGATTAAAGTTTGTTTAAATTTAATTAAAAAATTAATATAAAGTCATGCTTAATTTATTTGGCAAAAATTAACACATATTTTAAGAGTTAATCCAAGTAGGAAAAGTATGCACTGACTCGAACTCAGTTTGAAGAAGTAGAATAACATGTATTGTATTTCCTGTGTGACATGAGCTTGACTTTGAGGAATTGAGGAATGTGTGAAGGACATTAGACACTGGATGCTTATTAATTTCCTTCTGCTTAACTCTGACAAGACTGAAGTACTTGTACTCCACATGCAGATAGAAGTAAGTTTTCTGATTCCACAGTAACTCTGGATGGCCTTTCTGTTTCTTCACGTGCAGCAGTAAAAGACCTCGGGGTGATTATTGACCCCAGTCTTTCATTCGAAACTCACATTGATAACATTACCCGGATAGCTTTCTTTCATCTCAGAAATATTGCTAAGATAAGAAATTTAATGTCACTACATGACGCAGAAAAACTAGTTCATGCTTTCGTTCCCTCCAGGTTGGATTATTGTAATGCCTTACTGTCTGGATGTTCCAATAAGTGCATAAACAAGCTCCAGTTAGTTCAAAATGCAGCAGCAAGAGTCCTTACTAGAACTAGAAAATATGACCCCATCACCCCTGTCTTATCCACACTGCATTGGCTCCCAATCATATTTCGTATTGATTATAAAATACTACTATTGACCTTTAAAGCACTGAATGGTCTCGCACCACAGTACCTGAGTGAACTTCTGGTCTTTTATAACCCGCCACGCCTACTTAGATCAAAAGGTGCAGGCTATCTGCTGGTACCTCGTATAGTGAAGGCTACATCAGGGGGCGGAGCCTTTTCTTACAAAGCCCCACAGTTATGGAACAGCCTTCCAAGTAGTGTTCGGGAATCAGACACAGTCTCAGTGTTTAAGTCTCGGCTGTAAACATATCTGTTTAGTCAAGCCTTGTGTTAATGGTGTTTATGAGGTAAAGGAGTAGATCTGGAGGATCCTCAGACAGAGTGTTTTGGTAAACTGGGATGTATGGATGCTGTCAGTCCCCACTCGCTTGCTCACTCAAGTTTGTTGACGGTGTAGTGGCTGCTGCTTTATGTCCCGGGGCTCCCTCATGCCTGTGTTACCTTCTGGCTCTCCCCTTTTAGTTATGCTGTCATAGTTAGTTGCCGGAGTCCCTGCTTGTACTCCGTGCAATATGTATACTGCTCCTACTTATTCAGGTGACATTGGGTATAACTAACAACCTGTGTTCCCCCCCCCCCCCCCCCCAATCTGTCCCTCTGAGTTACATGTCGGTCCTGGGATCGAGATGCTGAACCTCTTCTGCTCCTCGGACCTGCCTGATCCATCCTGGTGCCCTGTGTCTGGTTGGAGTCTCATCGCATCACTCCTGTGGAGGGCGGCCCCATGTGGACAGTTGGGGGTCATGCCTGGAGGACGTTCTGGACTCCTGCAGTGGTGCTTTTGTGCCTGGGGACTGCAGTTGACTTGCTGACTTTGGGACTACGTTTGTCATGAATAGTTTTGCGCTCGGGTTTCCTTCGGCAGGGGGGTTTATAGCATCAACGAAGCTGACTTTGTTAGGACTGTTAATGTTATAGTCATGTTGTCTGTTGTTGCCCAAATGAGGATGGGTTCCCTTTTGAGTCTGGTTCCTCTCGAGGTTTCTTCCTCATGTCGTCTGAGGGAGTTTTTCCTTGCCACCGTCGCCACAGGCGTGCTCATTGGGGATAGATTAGGGATAAAATTAGCTCATATTTTAAGTCATTCAAATTCTGTAAAGCTGATTTGCGACAATGTTTATTGTTAAAAGCGCGATACAAATAAACTTGACTTTGCTGGGCAATCATTTCAAGCATTCCTGGTTGGTGCCATGACTATCCGGCCACACTTGCACACATTCTTACAGAAAAGCATTTGCTGCGGCACCAATTTAGAGCTGCTGAGGTGAATTAAGACCACATGCATTCAATACTGTATAGTAAAGTGATGTTAACCTTTCTGCACTTAGCTTCACAAACATAAAACTAGATGAAAATATCTGCAACCGTGTTATATGTATAGATATGCATATGTATATGTAAATATATGCAACCATGTATAGTTAGCTTGATGGCCAATGCAGGATGTTAGCCTGCTCAGGCTATCATTCATTGGTACGTTAGTTTCATGACTCTTTTGTTGTTAGAAAGGTAATGCCAGCAAAACTACGGGTATGTCATTTCGGGATAGTTGTAACAATAATATTGTTGCATACAAAGTTGGATACTTTGTTGAACCGAGTGGAAAACGTAACCTGTAGGCAGAGCGGACTAAAAATGAACAGGTTAACTAAGCCTAAGTTACTTAAAATGTCAATCTTTTTTCCACCACAGTTGGAACATGGTGTTTTTTTGTTTTTGTTTTTTTAATCAGACTATGTCATTCTGTATTGGCATCAGTATTGTTTCAAATTGTAAGTTTTCAGCTGAATTAAATGTTTGCTGTTGGCTTTTATATTTTGAATTGGCGTCGTAGGTTGATTGCTGTAAACAGCGCCTAAATTCCATGGAAAACCTTGCATGTGTGCAGGTGGGTAACTAAAATGCGAGTATTTTTTTCTGCTTTGGGTGGAACACTGTCCTTATCATTTAAAGTCACATGTACTTGCAGTGTTAAAATCAATATTAATATCAGTATTGCTTCAAATTTCTAGCTTTTGAATTTGCCTGCATAATAGAAAGACCTATGCATGTGGACTACTACTGCGCTTAACACTGTGTGTGTGTGGGGGGGGGGCTTTACAGACATCCTTTAAGACCACTGACAGTTAGTGAGTCTGTCTCAAAAGATAATCTTGAGGTAAGTTACAATTCCTCACACATCAGATGCACAGTGCCTTGGGTTAGATCTCATCTCATCTCATTATCTCTAGCCGCTTTATCCTTCTACAGGGTCGCAGGCAAGCTGGAGCCTATCCCAGCTGACTACGGGTGAAAGGCGGGGTTCACCCTGGACAAGTCGCCAGGTCATCACAGGGCTGACACATAGACACAGACAACCATTCACACTCACATTCACACCTACGCTCAATTTAGAGTCACCAGTTAACCTAACCTGCATGTCTTTGGACTGTGGGGGAAACCGGAGCACCCGGAGGAAACCCACGCGGACACAGGGAGAACATGCAAACTCCACACAGAAAGGCCCTCGCCGGCCCCGGGGCTCGAACCCGGACCTTCTTGCTGTGAGGCGACAGCGCTAACCACTACACCACCGTGCCACCCCGCCTTGGGTTAGATGCGTAGATATATTTCTAAACTGGTGATGTAGATTAATGCAAGCATTTATTATCTTTTGTGAAATGTCATAGCCATTACGAGATACAGTGTTTTAGTTTTGTTTTTGTTTTTTTTCTTTGTTTGTCCATTTTGTTTGTTTGTTTTTTAGGTTTCAGGCTACAAATGAGATGGCAGTGTAAACACTGCACATTTGCTTCATACACAAAGAGCGCTCTCCTTAAGCATTATAGGCTGCAGCACGGGACATTTTCTCGTGGAAATTCCCTGCTTTGTATACACAATGAATGCTCTTGTTCCTTTAAAACATGGAGTAGTCTTCGCACACTTTTGTCAGGATGTCATGCAACACAAACAACTCCTGGGCTGGGAGAAGCACATTTTTGTATGAGAGAGAGAGAGAGAGAGAGAGAGAGAGAGAGAGAGAGAGAGAGTGTGTGTGTGTGTGTGTGTGTGTGTGTGTGTGTGTGTGTGTGTGTGTGTGTGTGTGTGTGTAAAGTGTGTGGTAACCCATTTTCAACTGAAAAAGTTTTTTTTACTTCATATTGGATATCATCTGAAGAGTCATGAAACGGATGAATGTCCATTTGAAGGATGTGTTTTCAAAACAAACATTTATGGCACTTTTTAAACACATAGAAACAGAAAACATAATCCTCATTCAATGATTTCAAGGTCAATATTCTTGGGAAACACCAGATTAGTGCAGGACCTTGCGAGAGTTCTTGTGGGGAGAGTGCTGTGTTGAAGGAGGTACAGCCAAGAAAGAAATGTTTGTTACTATCTTCACAGGATCCTACCAGGATTGATCTCAAAAGAGAAGTGGTTATTCAGTGCCTGATGGACTACGTGGGGGGGAACAAAATGGCCCTGATAAAAGAATACTGTGTGAGTAAAGGGCTATTGTGTCTTTAGGAAGTTGTGACATTGCACATCCAACAACATGGTCCTGAATGCATCAATTATGGGGTTTTACAGG
The DNA here is from genome assembly GCF_027579695.1 of Neoarius graeffei. Classification (NCBI taxonomy): domain Eukaryota; kingdom Metazoa; phylum Chordata; class Actinopteri; order Siluriformes; family Ariidae; genus Neoarius; species Neoarius graeffei. Next base: position 119,927,801 of record NC_083571.1, on the reverse strand, counting down.
AGGCAGATGACCTCGTCCAAGAGGTGATGAAAATCTATGTCATCAGGAAAGGTCTGTCAGCAGCTGACAGCCCAGAAGATGTTGGAATCGTCCTGGAGGGCGTCAAGGTGATGAGTGGTCTGGGAAGTGTGGCACAGGCATGCTCCACTCTTCTTGACCTGACCTACTCACTGAACCTCACCTACCCCAAAGAGCTGAGGTACACGTTTGAGGCTTTTCAGAAACTTTTGGTGGAAGTGGAAGACGCAAAGCTCTCAGGCAAGCTGCACAGCCTAAAGAACAAACTACTGGCCTGAGAGGCACTGGCCTTGCTGGGACTTCTGTTACTGCTGGGTTTGTTGTACTAAGGAGTTCTTTTTTATGTTTTGCAATTGTGTTTTATGTTAAGAGACTAAAGTATTTGAAAAGTTTGAAGTGTTTGATAAAATCCCTTTTCCTTCACTCTTTTGAAGTAAGGAGGCATTCTGTGCTAGTTTTGTACAGTAAGAATGTAGCCATATGTATGGATAATACTGCCACTAAAATTTAAGGGCATGTAGTGTTTAATAAAATCCTTTTTCCTCCATGCTTTTTTTCAGTAAGGAGGCATTCTATACTAGTTTTCTATGGAAAGAATATGTATGGTAAATACTGCCACTTAAATTTGGGCTCATAAGGTTCTCTCATAAAGTTCTCTTGTAAAACTCATGAGGTTATCACACCCCACTGAGGATATGTTTGGAAACAAGTTTTCTAGCAAAGACTAAATAAAATGAATGTGCTGTCAAAAAATTCCGTAGTGTCTGTAATGCTTTGTATTTAAGTAGATATACAAACCTTTTTTTTTTTTTTTTGTAAAACAAAATTTAAATTTGGGAATATTTAAGTAATAATAACTTAATTATTAATTACATAGAAGTACAAATTATCATAATTAAGTACTTATAAAACAAACTATTCACATTAATATTTTTTAAATTTAATATTAATGAGTAATTTTAAATGTCATTCTAGGCTGTACTTGTAGTCTGAACAAATTTTAGGTGAGGTGTATCTACTTAGTCTTTCTAAGCCAATTTACTTAAAAAGGCTGGAAGTAAGATCAACTCAATTAAAGTGAGTGTAAATTGTTACCTCATTTTTTTTAAGTAGGTTTAACATTAGAATTTTTACAGTGTACTCTAATTCTTCCCTAGAAACTCAGACCTGCTGTCAGGCAGAACACTAAAGAAGATGATTGTGGGTTATATTCTGAAGATCTGGTGCGTAAATCTGGGTGACACACAGCAAAATTATTTTAGTATTGAATTGTGTTCAACTGTATTGTTTCCTGTTTAATTACAGCTGGCTGATTTATGGGTGTTTTTGTATACAGTTTGCACTGATTATATTCATGTGAGCTCCCTGTAAAGCGGACTGTGGAATAAAGTTCACATAAAGTTACACATGTACTGTATACGGTATAGAATGAGTACAAATCAGATCAAGAAAATTTTGTCTTAGCATCAGTTAAATTATTGATGTGCATTGTTCATGTTCATTTATTTACAGGTTACGCTAATGTATATGTTCACATTCAGTTTTGTGAATAAGTGTGTGCTTTTTTAAAAGTTTTTTTTTTTTTGGGGGGGTAGGAACAAGCGTATACAAGACATAAAAGCATATGCTATCTTTTTGGTGGCAGATTTTTAAGCCTTTGCAAATTTGGGTCAATATTAGCCCCAAGTTAGTTCAAATGTTCTGTAAATATTTATCCAGGGAAATTCCTGGTATTTGAATTCAGGTTATGCAGCTGCTTAAGTTAATTTTCTGAGTTCTCCATTCAAATTACCTGCAATTATCAGATTACTTGAAGATTACATGCATGTAGCTCAATGCCTCCAAGGTTGCCAGATTTTTCTTGAGTAAAAAAGTCAAGTGCTGGGGATTTTCAGAAATGCCTTTACCCCTGTCGTTAATCACAAGCATTTTTCTTTATGTTTGGGAGAGAAAGTGTAGGAATGCTGAAAATGAACTATCAAAAAGACTAATACAATAATATATGAATGAAAAGCATTGAAATGTATATCTAACAGGACTGCAAACAGTCATCTAGTCACTGAAAACTTGGTTAAAATTAACAGCACCAGAGCTGTGAAATAGAAATGACAAAATCCGAGGAAACAATTTTAGCAGGGGGTCTGGGGGCCACAGGGCCCCAGAAGCTGAACAGATTTTGTGTATATTGATAGATTCGAAGCATCTCCTGAAAGCAAATATTTTCTCAACCATGCCATTTAATTTGAACTGTTATTATTATGTTGAAATAATACAATATGAACTGATTTACCTTTTAACTGATAAGGGTTCACTTGAAGAATGAAAATGTATCAATAACATACCTCATATTGTAAATTCACTTTTATATTCTTGTGTAGATTCGTATCAATTCATTGGGTACCATAATGTCTTTTCCAGGGGGGAAATTCTAGACTGACTATTAAATAATAGTCACTAATGTTCTTGTTTTTGAACTGATTCAATACCAAAATGTCTTTCTTGTTCATGTTAGACAGATTCTAGTCAAAAACTATATACAACTATTTACAAGTCAGTATTTATATTTATTTCCTTTTCTTTGTTAGCAGTTTCTTCAGCTTAGAAAGCCTACTCTTTTCTTTCTGATTTTCTATATGGGTTTTCCTTGCTCTTTTGGTCTCTCTTTCAAGCACCTCTTTAGCTTTCCTTTTGGATGGTAGCTTTGCTGCAGTTAGGATAACTCCTTGTTCTTGTTGTTTTTCTTGTTTCTTCTTTGCTTTTTCTGCCTTTTCACTGTTGTAAGCTTTATATGCTCCCTCTGAACGATGTCCCTCCGTGACACGGACATACCGCGAAATTCTCCTTTTCAAAACCGTTGATATTGAAAGCGTGTTTGAAGAGCACAATGGTAAAACGAAAAGAACACAAGATTCGCGCCATGGTTTGTAAGCATGGTGCAAATGCCGTAAACCGGTCTGTCATTGTCGCAAAAGAACACCCCCCCCCCCCCCAATTTTTATTGCAAAATTAGATGATTTACTAAAATGATATTTTTGGCGGCCAAATTCGCGGAAGTCCACGGATCCGCGGATTTTTCACAGCCCTGCAGCACGCCTTCCACCCTTCGTTATTAGCCAGCTTGTAAAATATAATTTGATCCAGCACATCCTATTATTTAGCTTGTTTTGGATAATGCTGTACCACTCTCATAGGTTCGGAAATGAGGAACTGGGAGACAGGCTTGACAATTCGTGTTGCATTTTTATTTCTCTCTTGAATTTCACTTTTCAGGAACTTCAGTTTCTTTATCTTGACACATGCATCAATAAACACAGCGGTGGGTAACTCAGCTCTCTCCCCCTGATTATCAGCTTCTCTCTCTGAAAGAACACAGACAACACACAAAAGTCAATTGCCAGGAATCAAAGAAAGGTGAAATTCATCACATCTGTGATGGCAGTCACAAGAAACCACCACCCACACAGCACATCGCTCCTCACACAACTGCTCCCATGGTGCTGAAGAAACAGCAGTGTTTCAGCACCATTGTTTTGGACAGCCAGAAACAGCATGGCCATAGGGCAGGGCCCAGTGATCACACATGCCTGGAGCGGTATAATTAGCACCTTAATTCGTCCTCCTCAGGCAGACGGGGGAATATCAAAAGGTGCCACAGCTCACAGAAGTTAGTCTGTGCTTTGATGTGCACCACTGCTCACAAGCTCTCTCTCTCTCTCTCTCTCTCTCTCTCACACTCACTTACTCTCTCTCTGCACAGGTCACATTGCCAATGCCAAGGACAATGAGGAAGAGCCAGAGCACCCCGCAGGGCATGCCAGCGAACACCCCTCCTCATGAAGCCTCTGGACCACCAGCGCCCAACCTTAGGCTGCTCTTGGCTCCCTTTTGCCTGCACAGACTGCACCAACACACCTTTCACCCTCCTTGCACTTCTTCAACCCTAATTTTTCATTAAACTTCACAATTTTTGCACCAACAATGCAGGTTTTGTGTCTGTATTCTTCCCCCTCAGCAGCAAGTGCCACACGTGTTACCTGCCAGTTTGACCTGACTCCTCGCCGCCCACAGCTGATGCTCGACCATGCCCCTGCTGCCACAAATGTGCTGACATTTATTGAAGTGGCACACAACTTAATTAAAATTTAGCTATGAAATCAAAGTTGTGAAATTGTAACGTGTGATTTTATAGCACATTTGTTATTTTGAGTTGTTGATTAATAGAATAATGGCAATAATATCAGCGCATCCTTGCTCAATCTGATATCATGCATCACTGAGATACATCTCTGTTTTTGGCAACTGCATCCTGCATGCATAACTTTCACAGAACTTCTGAATAATGCCTAAATCTTCAGTGACATCTGAGGTCATGTGTGCAATTCCTTGGGCTTAACAGCCTTTGGCTTCTTTGGGCTCCTGAATGCCATCTCAGAAACAGGCAGCTTCTTTGGCTTTTTGGGACTCTTGGTGCCTTTTCTAATGGCATTGGCCACCGACTTTAGAGCCCAGACTTTGTGCAGCTTTTCTCAATTTCTGCAATGAAATTTAAGCATTTTTCCAAGATGCATAGTGAGACATTTTCCAGTATAATGTAGATCAGTGTTTCGGTTCAACACTCTCACTTGACTGGTGAAATGCAGCTAGATTGTTAGTTAATGTTATGCTAGCTGTCGGTTTTAATTTCCATTATTTTATCTCTGGGTTCCAAAGTGTTACTATACCTTTGTTGGCTGCTTGGCCCTAATTCAACATTTCAAGATGTTGTCTATTTCTTTCATGCAGAACTTGAAGTGTGAGTTCCATGTGTTTGGCCCTTGTTGAAATCTCAGCATGTAACTTTTCTCTGTTCTCCAAGTTAAAGGGTTCGGGTATAATTGTTTGAAAGTTGTAGAAGGCATCTGCCACCTGTGAATATGCTTTTAAGTCCAAAGCCAAGATCATTTTCATGTGGAGCTTAGCTAGCCCTGTTAATTTAAGGGAAATTTTGTGAAACTCAGTCATTTGATAATAATAGTATTAATGATCATCTCATCACAGTGTTATCTTTTTATTCTCTTTCTTCCTGTCAAACTGTTTTTTTCCCACCTCACTTAATTCACACATAATTCACCTTTTCTACAATTTGTCGAGTTCTCTTTTTGCCTTTTCATGCAACGTTATGCTGAAATAATATTTTCATTGGCATAGACAAAAGAACATTTATTTTCTTTTGCACTTTAATCCTCATCATGCATTTTCAGCTCTCTGTGAGCTTTTCTTTCTCTGGAGTTTTGTCAGCATCGCTAAACACAAATGAGCTGTGGTGTGGCCATGCTTTGCCCTTTTTTGGGTGATTGCCATTCATCAACATTCTCTCATTAGGATGAAGAAATTCAGCAGGAGCAAAACTTGTAAATCTGGTGGAAAGTTTTTATTCAGTTTGGCCTTCAAAAACATTCACAAGACCTTATAGAAAGAAAAAAATGATAAATGAGACCTACTGTGTGTATTGGGAAAGCAGCATAATAACAGAGCACTGTCAGAAAACTGCACATTGCAGGAAATGTGTTGTTTTTGTCTGCATTTTTAGTATTTAAATTTGGTCATGATGGCCTTTTCGTAAGAATTCACACAAACCAAATGTTACAAATGGTTACGTTTATGCATATTCTGTGCTGTAGTTCTGTTTATCTGATTAATTGCACTTGTTATCACAACAGTAACAACAACAAATACAATGGCTTTTCTCTGTTTCCATAAGGTTATTGTTGGAATTATAATAAAAGAGAAGAGATTTTGTTGGTTTACATAGAAATAAAGTTATAAACGAATCTACAACCGCTAAATGTTTCCATGCAACTCTGGCCTGGACAAATTTGCAATGGTGTAATTCCACTGGACTTTGGAAAATACCATGGCTACACTTCTCAAGGTTTACTAGAAGTTGTAAGAGACAACCACACACATTCTTGTAATTGTATTATAAATTTGTGAGTCAGTCAGCTGAAAAACTTTTGAACCACATTCATAATCAGTCTAAAAAATCCTCTGAACTGGACTATAAGATTAGCAAAAGCCAGAAATTAACCACCTTCTTAGCAAGTTAGAAATTACCGTGAAATTTGCTAGGGTAATTGCTTGTGGGCTCTGCAGTGGTTCAGCCCTGGGATTTGAACTCACAATCTTCTGCTCATTAGCCGACGCACGAAGCTACCATTGGCCAATTACTGTATTTCATACAAACTGATACCATGACTTTGGAACACGATCATCTCACTGGGTGACTTAGAATTCAACAGCAACATTTAACACCTGTTTCAAAATACTATTGTGTTTTTGTTTTGTTTTTTTATCATGCCAAAAGCTTATTTCATTTCACTTAAACATGACTTCATAGTGCATCTGGAAGCCATGTCTCCTTCACGCACCACACAGCAGAATTGCAGTTTGCACAAACAGGAACATCCGGCTTACATCAGTATAGTAAATGCATAAAGATGTTGCAATTGTGCAAAAGTCCTCTGGTAACCACAGACAGACTGTGACACAGAGATGCTGCACTGGGGGAAAATACATATTTCTTCTTCCTTGATTTTTTTAGAACATAATATTTTTCCAGATGTGGTCACTCAAGATAAATAGCAGTAGCGGAAAATACACCCCTTTCATTGATGAGCATGTCAGAATGTTCTGCTACGTGGACCAATGGTGTGATGTCTGGGAAATGGGGCTATGAGGGATGGCAGAGATAAAGAGACAGACTGAAATAATAGAAATCATATGTGAACGCAATATGAGGCAGCACTATCAGACCTCCAGTGTGGCACACACTTGTCTCTGTTGGGACACACTGACATCCAGTGGTGAAATGACATCAGTATGGCCAACAAAACTCTGAAAACGTGTTAATTTCTTGTTCGTTCCTTCAAGATGTCTAGCCAGACGCATGCCCAGTGTTCCTGATGGAGATGACAGGGAGAAATGTACACACAGGACTTTTCCCACATTGGTGGTCATAACATTTTTTAATTACATGCTACTTACTGTTTATAATGCTTAAGACAAGACTTGTTGCCTAATCTGGTTAATCACAGATAGAGTGATGGGTCATGAGTTGATGCCTGAGGAATGCAGAGTTTTGTAATAATCCAGATTAATGATGGCCCAGTGTGGGTCTGTCATCTGGCCAGCATAATGCTTTGGAATGAAGGTAATAAACTCCTCTGAATCTGGTTTCCAGAGCACAGCCATGTCTCCACTTTGATCTGATCAAAACTTAGAGGTGGGCCACTTTTGGTCCAAATCTAAAGTGGCACCCAAGCTTTGATATGATTGTCTGTCTGAATTCCAGCCATTTGGCTCATTATCCAGAGGCCATTTATTCATCTTCAGCAACTGCTTCATCCTGATCAGGGTCATGCTGGGATGGAGCCTATCCTGGGAACACTGGGCCCATCACAGGACACACTTGTTCCACTTACTGTTTTTTTGGAGGTGAGAGGAAATTTGGGTAGATTGATGAAGAAATGTAAATGGTTAGAAATTACATGAGTAACAATGTAATGCAATGTTAATACCCAAATGGTCAGAATATAAAAGTTCTTATTTGCATTCATTAAGTCTAATTTTTAACTTACACTGAAGACTATCTTCAAATGTAAGCTTTGTTTTGCTTCACAACTGGGGTGGCCCCTAGGTTCCCTAACCTCAGCTGGCAAGCTGTGCATTTACAACCCCAATTCCAAAAATGTTGGGATGCTGTGTAAACTGTAAATAAAAACAGAATATGATGATTTGCAAATCATGGAAACCTAATATTTCATTGAAAATAGTAAAAAGACAACATATTAAATGTTGAAACTGGAATTTTTTTTTTAATATAAGCTCATTTTGAATTTGATGTCAGAAACATGCTTCAAAAAGGTTGGAACGGGGCGTGTTTACTACTGTGTTTCATCACCTCTACTTTTAACAACACTCTGTAAACCAACTGCTGTAGTTTTGAAAGAGAAATGTTGCCCGATTCTTGCCTGATATACAGTTTCAGTTGCTTAACAGTTCGGGGTCTCCTTTGTTGTATTTTGCGCTTCATAATGCACCAAATGTTTTAAATGGGAGACAGGTCTGGACTGCAGCAGGCCAGTTTAGCACCCAGACTCTTTTACTACGGAGCCGTGCAGTTTTAATATGTGCAGAAAGCGGTTTGGCATTGTTTTGCTGAAAGAAGGAAGGCCTTCCTTGAACAAGATTTAGTCTGGATGGCAGCATGTTGCTCTGAAACGTGTTTATATCATTCAGCGTTAATGATGCCTTCCCAGATGTACAAGCTACCCATGTCATGTGCACTAACGCCCCCTCATACCATCACAGATGCTGAATGCTTTTGAACTGTGCACTGATAACAAGCCAGATGGTCCCTCTCCTCTTTAGCCTGGAGGACGTGGGGTCCATGATTTCTAAAAAGAATTTCTACTTTTGATTCGTCAGACCTCGTGACAGTTTTCCACTTCGCCTCAGTCCATCGTAAATGAGCTCGGGCCCAGAGAAGGGGGTGGGGTTTCTGGATATCGTTTATATCTGGTTTTAACTTGCATTTGTGGATGCAGTAATGAAGTGTTTTCACAGACGATGGTTTTCTGAAGAGTTCCTGAGCCCATACAGTGATTTCCACTACAGACACGTGTCAGCTTTTAATGCAGTGTCTCCTGAGGGCCTGAAGATCACAGGGATCCAATGTCAGTTTTCAGCCTTGTCTCTTGCAGACAGAGATTTCTCCAGATTCTCTGAATCTTTTAATGATATTATGGACCATAAATGATGTGAGCCACAAATTCTTTGCAGTTTTACATTGAGGAACGTTATTCTTAAATTGTTGCACTGTTTGCCCACGCAGTCTTTCACAGAGCGATGAACCCCACACCATCTTTACTTTTGAGAGACTCTGCCTCTCTGGGAGGGTCTTTTTATACCCAATCATCTTTCTGACCTCCTGACAATTAACCTAATTAGATTTTTTAGCATTACACACTTTTTTCAGTCTTTTTTTGCCCCGTGCCAACTTTTTTGAAACATGTTGCTGGCATTAAATTCAAAATGAGCATACAGTATATTTTTTTTAAAAAGCAATAAAATTTCTCAGTTTCAACATTTGATATGTTGTCCTATTTTCAGTGAAATATGGAGTTTCCAAAATTTGCAAATTATAGCTTTTTTTTTTTTTTACAGTTTACACAGCGTCCCAACTTTTTTTGGAATTGGGGTTGTAGCTAGCAGTTCCACTGACCTCCACTTTTAACAGATTTGAAAATAGATATACACAGAGGTAGCAGTAGGGGACTGGTGCAGTGTGGATTGGGTGGCAGTCGAAGGCAGGGGCTTCGATGACCTGATCCCCGGACACAGCAGCTAGCTGTTGGGACATGAAATGTCACTTCACTGGGGGGGAAAGAGCCTGAGCTTGTGCGGGAGGTTGAGAGGTACCGGCTAGAGATAGTCGGGCTCACCTCCACGCACAGCTTGGGCTCTGGAACCCAGCTCCTCGAGAGGGGCTGGATTCTCCACTTCTCTGGAGTTGCCCATGGTGAGTGGCGGCGGGCTGGTGTGGGCTTGCTTATAGCTCCCCAGCTCAGCCGCCATGTGTTGGAGTTTACACCAGTGAACGAGAGGGTCGTCTCTCTGCGCCTTCGGATTGGGGAGAGGGCTCTTGCTGTTATTTGTGCCTACGGGCCGAATGGCAGTATAGAGTATCCGGCCTTCTTGGAGTCCCTGGGAGAGGTACTGAGGGGTGCTCAGACTGGGGACTCCATTGTGCTACTGGGGGACTTCATTGCTCATGTGGGTGATGACAGTGACACCTGGAGGGGCGTGGTTGGGAGGAACGGCCTCCCCGATCTGAACCCGAGTGGTGTTTTGTTATTGGACTTCTGTGCTAGTCACGGTTTGTCCATAACGAACACCATGTTCGAGCATAGGGGTGTCCATAAGTGCATGTGGCACCAGGACACCTTGGGTCGGAGGTCGATGATAGACTTTGTTGTCGTTTCATCTGATCTCTGGCCCTATGTCTTGGACACTCGGGTGAAGAGAGGGGCTGAGCTGTTAACTGATCACCACCTGGTGTTGAGTTGGATCCGCTGGCAGAGGAGGAAGCTGGACAGACCTGGCAGGCCCAAATGTATGGTGAGGGTCTGCTGGGAACATCTGGCCGAGCACTCTGTCGGGGGGGGTCTTCAACTCCCACCTCTGGGAGAGCTTTTCCCAGCTTCTGAGGGAGGCGGGGGACATTGAGTCTGAGTGGACCATGTTCTCTACCTCCATTGTGGACGCAGCTGTTTGGAGCTGTGGCCGCAAGGTCTCCGGTGCCTGTCGTGGCGGCAATCCCTGAACCTGGTGGTGGACACCAGAAGTAAGGGATGCCGTCAAGCTGAAGAAGGAGTCCTATCGGGCCATGTTGACCTCTGGGACTCCTGAGGCAGCTGACAGGTATCGGCAGGCCAGGCATGCTGCAGCTCGGGCAGTTGCGGAGGCAAAAACTCGGAACTTGGAGGAGTTCGGGGAGGCCATGGAGAAGGACTATCGGTCAGCCTCAAAGAAATTCTGGCAAACCGTTCGGTGCCTCAGGAGGGGGAAGCAGTACTATGCCAACACTGTTTACAGTGCGGGTGGGGAGCTGTTGACCTCAACTGGGGATATTGTCGGGCAGTGGAAGGAATACTTTGAGGATCTCCTCAGTCCCACCATCATGTCTTCCATTGAGGAGACTGAGGCTGATGACTCAGAGGTGGACTCGTCCATTACCCAAGCCGAAGTCACTGAGGTGGTTTGCAAGCTTCTCGGTGGCAAGGCACCGGGGGTGGATGAGATCTGCCCTGAGTATCTCAAGTCTCTGGATGTTGTGGGGCTGTCTTGGTTGACACGCCTCTGCAACATTGCGTGGTGGTCGGGGACAGTGCCTCTGGAGTGGCAGACTGGGGTGGTGGTCCCTCTTTTTAAGAAAGGGGACCGGAGAGTGTGCTCCAATTATAGGGGAATCACATTTCTCAGCCTCCCAGGGAAGGTTTACTCCAGGGTACTGGAGAGGAGAATTCGACCAATAGTCGAACCACGGATCCAGGAGGAACAATGCGGTTTTTGTCCTGGTCGCGGAACACTGGACCAGCTCTATACCCTTCATAGGGTGCTCGAGGGTTCATGGGAGTTTGCCCAACCAGTCCACATGTGCTTTGTGGATCTGGAGAAGACATTCGACCGTGTCCCCCGTGGTATTCTGTGGGGGGTGCTTCGGGAGTATGGGGTTTGGGGCTCTTTGCTAAGGGCTGTCCAGTCCCTGTACGAACGGAGCAAGAGTCTGGTTCGCATTGCCGGCAGTAAGTCAGACCTGTTCCCAGTGCATGTTGGACTCCGGCAGGGCTGCCCTTTGTCACCGGTTCTGTTCATAATTTTTATGGACAGAATTTCTAGGCGCAGCCAGGGGCCGGAGGGAATCCTGTTTGGGAACCACAGGATTTCATCTCTGCTTTTTGCAGATGATGTTGTCCTGTTGACTTCTTCAAACCAGGACCTTCAGCATGCACTGGGGCGGTTTGCAGTCAAGTGTGAAGCGGCTGCGATGAGAATCAGCACCTCCAAGTCCAAGGCCATGATTCTCGACCGGAAAAGGGTGGCTTGCCCTCTCCGGGTTGGTGGAGAAGTCCTGCCTCAAGTGGAGGAGTTTAAGTATCTCGGGATCTTGTTCACGAGTGAGGGAAGGATGGAGCGTGAGATCGACAGGTGGATCGGTGCAGCCTCCGCAGTGATGCGGTCGCTTTACCGGTCCGTCGTGGTGAAGAAGGAGCTGAGCCAAAAGGCGAAGCTCTCAATTTACCGGTCGATCTACGTTCCGACTCTCACCTATGGACATGAGCTTTGGGTAATGACCGAAAGAGCAAGATCGTGGATACAAGTGGCTGAAATGAGTTTCCTTTGCAGGGTGGCTGGCTGCTCCCTTAGAGATAGGGTGAGAAGCACAGTCACTCGGGAGGAGCTCAGAGTAGAGCCGCTACTCCTCCACATCGAGAGAAATCAGCTGAGGTGGCTCGGGCATCTTTTTCGGATGCCTCCTGGATGCCTCCCTGGGGAGGTGTTCCAGCCATGTCCCCCCGGGAGGAGGCCCCAGGGAAGACCCAGGACACACTGGAGGGACTATGTCTCTTGGCTGGCCTGGGAATGCCTCTGTGTTCTTCCCGAGGAGCTGGCCGAGGTGTCTGGGGAAAGGGAAGATTGGGCTTCCATGCTTAGACTGCTGCCTCTGCAACCCGGTCCCGGATAAAGCAGAAGAAGACGAGAAAATAGATATTTCTCATCCTATCGTCCTCTGATTAAAAGAATTTGGTATGAGTTTCATGCATTAGAGGCTGTGTATATGTATAATATGTATAATAACCTTACCTACACAGTCACATGTCATGTACTATTATTCTCCTAAAACATAAAAAGATTATGAAGTTAAGTGAGTGCTTCAATTTAGGTAACTTCCTCTCATTTCCCAAGTTAAACTGCATCAGATGGAGGCCCTGCAGTCTTTATTTTTTTCAGCCTTTTGCATAAAAGAGGCTACTTAATGATACTGCAGTAGTAAAATAAAAGGAACACCAGAACATTCCCAGTAAGACACATGCTGTCTGGAAAATTTTGTATCTTAATGGAAAATCTGGCACTTGATTCCCCTGTGAGGGTCTGTGGAATGCCTACCTTTCAAAACAGGAGCTGAAGGATTTATTAACACACTGAAGTTTGAAAAATGCCACTTTGGTGAATTGGACTACATGTAAAAGTAATATTCCCAGTACAGAAGAAAAGCAACAGATTTTGGACCATTGAGTTTCTAATTATTCCTGATGGCTCTTTGATCCTGGTGAAAAACAACTGAATTTGCAGTCACTACAACAAGGTTCTGAAACTGTCTACCAGTTGACCTCAGACATGCTTCATCTATGTCATTTTTCAGTCAAATTTTACAGCACAAGTTTATCCACAGGTTTTGAGAGTAGTATTAGTAGCTGCCTCACAGATGCACATTTTGTTCCTGTGCTCTGGTCTCTGCGAAGTTTCACATGTTCCTCTTTTGTATGTAGTCCCTTGAGTTTCCTCTAGATTCACTAGTTTCTGAACATGTGTGCACCATGCCCTGTGATAGACTGGGGCCCCATCTGGAGTGTATTCCTGCCTCACAAATCAAATTGCTTCTGGAACCTTGACAAGCATAAAGCAGTTACTGAAGATGAATGAATGAATGAATGAATGAATGAATTTAAGTCTCTGAAATGTTTCTTCTTAAAAAAAAGATATTTACGTGTGGCAAATTCAGTTGAATTGCACATGATTTGCAAAGCCACACTTCTGTATACAGTTCAGAGTGTGTGTATGTCTAAGCAACAAATAAGCCATGAGGTCAAAGGTTTTGTATGTAGACCACTGAGACAGAAGTGTGTTGAGGCATATTATTCTTAAATCAATTAATCTTCCGAGAGCCAGACAAAAAGCTAGAGTTGAAAGTGGAGCAAAGGAAAAAACCCTGAAATGTGTGTGTGTGTGGGGGGGGGGGGGGGGCAACGTCCCCTGAAAATATTTTAATAACAAACACGCAAACCCCTGCATTCTAGTGCATTTTAGTACTTATTTTCACTAAAACAAGTTATAACTTTTAAGCCTTTTTCTTTCAGGTACATTAATGATCTCATCTCATCTCATTATCTGTAGCCGCTTTATCCTTCTACAGGGTCGCAGGCGAGCTGGATCCTATCCCAGCTGACTACGGGTGAAAGGCGGGGTTCACCCTGGACAAGTCGCCAGGTCATCACAGGGCTGACACATAGACACAGACAACCATTCACACTCACATTCACACCTACGCTCAATTTAGAGTCACCAGTTAACCTAACCTGCATGTCTTTGGACTGTGGGGGAAACCGGAGCACCCGGAGGAAACCCACGCGGACACGGGGAGAACATGCAAACTCCACACAGAAAGGCCCTCGCCGGCCCCGGGGCTCGAACCCAGGACCTTCTTGCTGTGAGGCGACAACGCTAACCACTACACCACCGTGCCGCCCACATTAATGATTAATATGTCAAAAATATCAAATTTAATTCCCCAAGTTAATGAGTAATTTTCAGGAGTGCGTTTAGAAAACGCAGTGATTTTCCTGCTACACAGTTCATTAGTTTGAAAAATATCAGACAGTTGAAGGTAAACTCAGCAAAATCCCAAACCAGTGCTGTTAAACAGTAAAGGTCTGTTAGAGTTTCTAAAGCTTTCAGGTTTCAGTGTTGGGGACGTTGAGCCTCGTTTATCCATCTTTTAGCAGAGTTGTGCGTTTGCAGAAGCGAAAGTGAACTAAACATTTCCAATTCAGATTTATGCGAGTTGAAGCCGATTGTTTACATTAGTTCGTATTGTCTGTAAATTTAAACACCAATGAAGACCAAATTTCTCATGTAAATCAGGGGCATAGGGTGTGTGTGTGTGTGTGTGTGTGTGTGTGTGTGTGTGTGTGTGTGTGTGTCACACACTGACTGGCAGCCTGAGTGCATTCTGTAACAAAAAATAATTACCACTGCTAGTTTTAGGCAGCTTAGAAACCGGCTTTTCCATTATTGCTGTTGCTTCCATGTTTTCTTGATGTTGTGTTCTAGAAACGGCACTAAAACTCAGCTTCGAAACCACAAAATGCAGCTTTGATGGAAAAAAATATGTAATAAATTGCTGACCTCGCTTCACATCGAAAGAAGGAGGAAAGTTTTGCTTGTTTTGACACAGCGAATTATTAACACAAGAGGAAATACTCATAATTCGCAACTAAAAATACCACAGCTACACTGGCAGCTTGAACACGCTTTATAGTGCGATTGTGTTGCGCTTGCGCAGAACGGTGTCAGTCCTGCGCGCCTTAGCACGTGCACCTGAAGGCGGGCCTAACGAGCTCCTGCAAGCGCGCCGTTAACAAAGAACACCTGTCTAATCAATGAACTATGTTTGGGCTATTTAAGGACGGCACCCATGCAAGTACAATGCGAAGTATTACGCTGCGTCTAGGAACGTGAAAAATCTCATCTCATCTCATTATCTGTAGCCGCTTTATCCTGTTCTACAGGGTCGCAGGCGAGCTGGATCCTATCCCAGCTGACTACGGGCGAAAGGCAGGGTTCACCCTGGACAAGTAACCAGGTCATCACAGGGCAAACATCATTATTATTATCTCATTCGGCCAACAGGTGATGAGTTTATGCCATCATGTGTTGTATGTCGTCCGTCATTCCACATTTCACGAAAATCACTTCTCAATCCTTCACTGATTTTTATTCTTTTTGGCAGGAAGGTAGGTCTGCCTAGGGTGTATATGGCTTCTACTGTTAGGACTGGTGGAAGCATGTTGAAGTTAGTATCCAAAAACAGAAGCAGACAATAATCCAATAAATAAGATGATTTAATACAGGGAAGAAAGGGTGTGGCAAAAGAAAAACAAACAGGATGAAAAACAAATAGCAAAAATAATCTGGGCAAAATGAGAACAAACAACTTGACAAAAACATGAGACAGGCAAAGACAAAAACGCTAGCGCAAAAAAACAAACAAGAAAAGACCCTTAGTGCAAAAAACCAAGAACCAGAAAAACACTAGTGAAAAAACCATGAGGAGCAAGAGCAGCACAGAAACGGCTAGAGAAGCAAACGAGACATTCTGGCAAAAACAGAGTCTGAGAACGGCCTTTAAATAACGGGAAGGAGCAGTAGCCTAGCCTAACAATAAGCAATACCGGACAATGTGCAATATAAAGTGCAATATAAAGTGCAATATCTCTCTTGCCGCCGCCCTCCCCCTTCTCCCCACCTTTTTTTCTTCCCCCTCCCCCTTCCTCTCTTCCCCATATCTTATTCTTTTTATATTTGTATATATAAATACTTAATTTATTTTAATTTATCTAGAAGTTTTCTCTATTTATTTCTTTTCTCTGTTTATCTGTAATGATGCTGCTGGAATCTTAATTTCCCTGAGGGAACCCACCCAAAGGGATCAATAAAGTTTTATCTAATCTAATCTAATCTAATCTAATCTAATCTAATCTAATCTAATCTAATCTAAGCAGTGAAAACCAGGAAGTGAGTTCAGGGGAGAAGGAATTCCTGTCCCGGATCAGGATCGGCGCTGGCATGAGAGATCCGTAATCTCCAGAGTGGATGTCTGGGGCGGAGCATGACATCGACCCAAATTTACATAATTGCAATTAATAATGAAGATATGGAGTAATTAAGCCCTAACGAGCAGTTTCCACACAAATTGCTTGTTCTTCCTCAATTCTTCACCAATTTTGATTCTTTCTGGTATGAAGGTGGGGTACCGAGAGTGCATATAACTTCTACCCAGATTTGCTTCATTATAATTATTAATGAAGTTATGGACTAATTAAGCCTTAATGAGCAGTTCAACAAAAATCGCTTCTTCTCTGTCAATTCTTCACTGTTTTGGATTCTTCCTGGTAAATAGGTCGGTATTCCTAGGGTGGATATTGCGTCTATATATATCGCTTGTATATAGTGTATATAGCTTACAACATTTGTTGCACAAGGTGGCCCACTTTAGATCATTCCTTCTGGACTAGACGGGGCCAGAGTGAGCTACACCTTCACTGACAGTCTCATTATTATTATTATTGTTTTTTTGTTTGTTTTTTATAAATGCACAATTTACTTTGTGAAAACTATCATATTAAAAAAAAACATATTGATCCATTTTACAGTAAAAAAATGGGGAGAAAGGTCAAGCAGCATCATAGACATACCTTATAAATCCACTGTGTGTGTGTGTATATATATATATATGCATGGGTGTAGAGCACTTTGTGAAGCATTGGTACCTGTTGTTTTAAATGTGCTCTAGAAATAAATTTGACTTATTTTCTTACTCTCACATCTAATCATCAGCGGCAACTCTTAAATCAACTCAATCCATCGATCAAATTCAAAATACTCATCACCTCAGTTGTATTTACGATTTGCCAGGAAGCTTGAGGGGCTAGAAAGTTATGAATGTGAATATCAGACCTTCCAGTGAGCCAACTGTAGACCCTTGAGAATGACCTTATTCCATGAATTGTATTCTGTCTCACTTGTAAGCGTATGTACTGGATATTTGAGTTCACAAAATTGGACTTGTGCTCCCTGGGTTTGAGGGTGAGCTAGGCTAGGAGGTCAGCTTCTTGTAAAAAGGTATTGCTTGGCTACTTGGAATGTGCACTTGATGACCTATCAGAAAGGAGCTGGATAGGCCACAGAAAAGACAATCCCATGAAACTATATCCTGATGAAGTGTCAGTAATGTTTCATAGATACATTTTGGCCAGTACTGTAGAAAGGGCCATCAGTATTTAATATCAACCTTGTTGTAATTGGCAGAATGTGGTAATTAATGTGGTAACACCAAGAAGCACACTGGACATAAGCTCTTTACCTTTCTATGAACTACCCCAAAATGTCAGATTAATGTATATTAAATGTGAAATGATCACTAACTTTTTTCATGAAGGTTCAGACTGAAAAGAACATGTGTTGTACAGACAGCCCACCATTTTTCGATTGTGCTGAATGCCCTACATTCCTCCAGCTCTCCTCCACCACAGAACCTGCGGGAGATAAGTTTAAGAGCAGCTCACCAACCTCCTGCTGACCTACTACATTCTTAATCAAATTACAGCTGATAAACAAGGCGTGTTCTGACCATACAGACTATGACATTATCACGATTTTGATATATCTGTGCAAGTTCAGGGTTTTTTTTCCCTTCTTGCATTTTTGTTTGTCTTGCACCATAAAATGAACATGTGCATGCCATTCTCATGAACAGCACTATAAAATTCTCCTCAGCCTCCTCCTCCTCTTTTTGACCTCAAGCTTTGCAAACTTTAACTTTCTGAGTAAAATGCAAACCAGTAACCTGGTATACAGTACATATTAAGATTGAGACTAATCAATGCTCCAGACAGCAATACAGGACAGTATTGTAGTAAATACTGGTATAGCACAATGTATAAACATCCAAAACATAGGATCTAAACTCAGATGTCAGCCTGGACCAGATCTATACAGCTTTGGCAGATTCTACCTGGGTTTTCAAATCAATAAATAAAAACTTAAAAAAAAAAAAAGTTTGGTCTACTAATTCTCTGCAGTTATGACAGTTACCAAAACATTTAGAGTTTTTAAGATATGCTTCTCCCAACAACACTGCCGCACCGGGCTCAACATGAGCAAACAAGTAAACCTCCTCCTGTCAGATTAATGTCTTTATGAATGCATAAGCACATTACAGTGATGTTTTTTGGTGTAAATTACAGAGCTCCTTGCAGTTTTAATCACCCAGGCTGACATAAGTTCTAAGACTTGAGGGCAAAAATTCCTCAGGTCCAAACCTGAGCTGGAGTCACAGCCTGGCAGCGCTTGTCTTCAATCAACAAAGCTTTGTACTCACATTAAAAGCAGGCAAAGAAGGAAATCTGGCGAATATTTCCTTTCACACATTTTTAGTAGGAAATTTCCACAGTCCCAAACGAACTTACAGGAAAGTATTAGAGTCACTGTTTTCCACCATAGCTTGATTATATCAACTCAACAAAACCCCAGAGTTAACTGTAACCTCTTACACACTTCTGCACTTGCCTGGAAACCCCATATAACCAAACACTCACAAAAAGTTTGAGGATTTGGGTGAATGGTCAGGTAAAGTTAGTATAAAATATGTTGCTGGACTGAACTGTAGTGTTCTTTGCCAGTAGTGAGGTAGTAGCAGTCGAGGAGAGAGATATCTCTATTACCACTTGCAGCCAGACATCTCAATTTTTCCTTCCCTTCCACTTGCAAGATTTTTCTTTTCCTGCTTTGTTCTGTCTTGGCTAAAATGAATAAAGATACAACTTGATCTAAATGCAGACCACCACCATCTGATGGTAATTGGTAATGATTTACTGAGAGGTGTTGGATAGACGTCGATAGCTTAACGAGATAGCCAAGGACTCATATTTTACTGCAGTCCCTACAAGCTCTTACATCATCCTGTGGCACTCATCCTTGCATTAGGTCTTTTGAGTGTGAGAGAAAGATCTGGAAGGAGAGATTTGACGCTGGTAAAACTAGACAGCCTCCAGACATTGTCTCAACGGCACCTCACAAAAGTGTTCTTTGCATAAAATGCACTTGGAGTGGAAGAGATTGTGACATTCATCTGATACTTTATTCAAACAGGACTCACATGCCAGTTCATCCAGGAAGCATTAATGTTTTAAATAAGGAATAAAATAAAGTCCCCAAAACAGCACATTTCAGAGGTGTTTTATTCCTCTTTATACTACAGCAATTGACAACAATTAAAGATTTTTTTTTCATTTAATAACAGATAGCATGCCGTATACTTATAAATGCGTTTGATGCTGTGAAACATTTGTGAGACAAATTAGTTGCTGTTTTAACTTATGCTGTAGTAGCTATAAACATCACCTCCCTCACCAGCCTCTCTTTGGCTGTCTTGAAGAAAAAAAAGATGAGAAAAATCAACTTGTCATGTTACAGAGAAACCTGAAAGTCTTCCATCCTGAAGAGTTGCACAGGGAAGAAAACGTTCTACCTGTTACAAAGTGCTGACACAGGAGTCTCCTTACAGAGTCTCCTTAAAGGGGACATGCCATGTTTTCTTTCTTTCTTTCTTTCTTTCTTTCTTTCTTTCTTTCTTTCTTGTTGTTTTGGAAATAAGAAATATTGATGTGACTCAGGGACCTACTGGGCTTTTCAAAGTGGACTGTTACCTTCCCAGTCTCTAATGGCCATAGAAAGAAAATAGGTGGAGTGAACAACCCAGTTACAAAAGTGCATATTGCTTATGTAGAAACTCCTCTCATTGTTTTATGGTACTATCTCTAGTTAACATCGACCCACCAATAGCAATCTCAATCAAGAAGCTGGAGTTGTGCCAACTATATTGGAGTCAACCGCTCGTTCACAAACCATAGCTAAAACATGCAGAATTTCTAAAAAGTCAAACATTAAATGCTGTATTGTATATTGTAAGATTCCTCCTTTTGGACTGAAACTTTGTTCACTTGCATGTAAGCCCTTGGGTAGTCAGTCAGCGAGCATTAACATTTCTTTTCACGGCGCTAAATGAAAATAAAACGTGTAGTTTGATACATGTAGTTTGCTAGGCTACATTACCTGAATTGATCATAGTACTGGAGTAATAAGCAACTCCCAGTGTGATTTTGATAAATTTGTAGCCACCATGCACTGAGGTGAGCTCACATACCGTAAGCACTAATGTTAGAGGGTTCTGTTTCACCACTTCAGGCAGTTAGCTGTTGCTAATTCAGGTTAGATTGGCAAGGTAGCTGACCCGATGTTAGGGATGTGATCAGGCGCACAAGCTATTGAAATATTATATGGATATAGGGTTTTTTGTTTTTTTTTTATATATATGTACACAAGCATCTGGATGGCATCATAAAAACAGCAACGTGAAGATCAAAGCAAAAACATTTCTGTGGGCATGGATGACAGTTCTCATTTGAAGATATTAGCCTATCACATCAAAGCTATTTACATCTTTAATATTTAAAAGGCACAGCTGCAAAATTGGCACATCTAATCCAACAGGATTTTTATATCATGCTAAAATGGCATGGAAAATGTAACCAAGGTGGGGGTTTTTTCAAGTAAGAAAAACTGTCAAACTTTACAAATTAATCTCAGGAAATAATATAAAATAATTGAAAGGTGTATGGCACATCCCCTTTAAAAGCAAGACGGCCTTTTGATTTCATAAAATTAATGAAATTTAGTTCCCTCTGAAATGTGGTGATTGTGATATCTGTTTATTTCTGTAATATCTCACAAAATATCAGGCCATTCTGTGGCTGGGAAGTTATTTAATTTGAGGGGATTAAAGCAAATAATGTGCATGAAATCGCTCCCTTTGCGCAGTCAAGCAGACAGAGGAAGTCCGTGTGCGCATGCGCAGATTTACCTTCTTCTTCTTTTGGGTTTTACAGCAGCTGACGTCCACAGTGTTGCATTACTGCCATCTACAGGTTTCCCTTTGAGCGTGCACTGACAGTTCCATCATTCTGTCGCTAAACGAACAGCTGATCACACCGAGGTGCTCGCTGAGCGCCCATATTTATTAGTTTGGTCCTGCGTTTCCTTTCCTTCATATATAACATAACGTCTTTTCTTCTCACTTTCCGTTACTGTAGTCGCTCTTTCACGTTTCATTCACACACTCACGTCCTCCATTTTTCTCTCCTGTTTCAAATTTGTATCCCACAATGCCTTGCGTGAACGGGGAAAGCCCACCACGTGATGTATGACATAGTATCTTGAATTGGATCATGGGGAAGCAGGAAAAAATAGCGGAGAATTTAGGGCCACGTGGCCCAAAATTCATTAATTGTTCTATTTTTAAAAAATAATAAATAAATAAATAAATTAAATAAATAATAAAATTGGAAGTCTGAGATTTGAATTCAGTAGCTTTTGGTCCACTAAACAAAAGTAATTGGGTGTCAGGAAAATTCTTTTCATGACCTACACTTGAAAAATCTGAAAGGCAGTACAGCTTTAAAGGAACAGTCCACCGTACTTCCATAATGAAATATGCTCTTATCTGAATTGAGACGAGCTGCTCCGTACCTATCCGAGCTTTGCGCGACCTCCCAGTCAGTCAGACGCAGTCAGACGCGCTGTCACTCCTGTTAGCAGTGTAGCTAGGCTCAGCATGGCCAACGGTATTTTTTGGGGCTGTAGTTAGATGCGACCAAACTCTTCCACGTGTTTCCTGTTTGCATAGGTTTATATGACCAGTGATATGAAACAGGTTCAGTTACACAAATTGAAACGTAGCGATTTTCTATGCTATGGAAAGTCCGCACTATAATGAGAGGCGTACTAACACCTTCTGCGCGCTTCGGCAGCGCATTGATATCTGAGCTCCGTATCAATGCGCTGCCGAAGCGCGCAGAAGGTGTTAGTACGCCTGTCATTATAGTGCGGACTTAGTGCGGACTGACTGACTGGGAGGTCGCGCAAAGCTCGGAGAGGTACGGAGCAGCTCGTCTCAATTCAGATAAGAGCATATTTCATTATGGAAATACGGTGGACTGTTCCTTTAAAGAAAGCTTTACTATAGAGTTTACTTTGTTGAATAACACTAAGTTAATTTCTTATTCGGCTTACAGTTTTTATGATCCTTTTCACACTTGTCTCAATACCATGTCCACTTTTTCAAAACTCTTCATACAGTGTGCTTTACAAACACACACCTGAGCACATCAGTTAACCTTTGGTGCAAAATGCACTTCAGCCACTGATAGGTTTTGATCTGTCTGGACTGAAGAAAGTGGAATTGACAATGTATGATCTAGGAATGTAGGCCTCTGCTGCCTTGGAGACTCTGTCTCACAGAACTGGGAGCAATGTTCACTGACGCAGACACAGCTGTTCAGAGATGTTTCTCCATTTATTGAAGGACGAATATTAGTATATATCCACATTCAAGAGTGTGTTGTAGCTAAATGATTGGAAGATTGGCTTTCAGAGTGTTGTGTAGCTATATGATTGGAAGATGTGATTTAAGAAGCCGAGTTGTCTATGTGTGACAGGATGTGTCAATGGATGATGAAGCATTACATCACTGATCAGGATAGCTTTATGAAGAGCAGATGTGCGAGCGGAGATATGTTTCAAGGATTTAACTGGAACTAGCCAAAACAATTAGCAAGCAAACTGGCCAAAACCAGTTGCAAGAATGCCAAACAAATATCTCTATCAATGCCCTCTTAAATCCTGGAAGGATCTGATGCATGTTTGATCACACTGGACTTTCTTCATCTTTAAGTTCAAAGTCATGCAATGGTACAGCTATTCAAGTGGCATTCAAAAGTTGTGCCAGCATATGGGTCAGAAGTGACTGTCATGGGAAAGCTAATACAAAAATTACTGTATGTGAAAAAGTGAGATGAGAAGAGGTCCCCTAAGGACTTCTTGATTGCTGAATTGCTCTTGTCAAAGGGTGAGAGGTCAACAGAGAGGGATGATTGAGGACACTTTTTCCAACGAATTGCGTGTATCCACTGTGGCTGGGAGTCAGTGAGGACAGCTGTTCTCATTCAGGCTGCACACTAATACTTAATTACCTGGAAGAAATGGGTGAGTAGGCTCTTCTACGGGCAGAGGGAGAGACACAGAGATATCACCATGTGCACTATTCAATTTCTCAGTCAAAGCTTGAATACAATTGCCGACAATTACATCCAGATCACCTGTAAATGAAACACCAGGGTTACCTTTGGTCCAAGGGGTTCAGAATGGTCAGCCCATAATTACCTCAAAAGGAGACAATTTGGATCTTGAATTGGGAGTTATTCTAATTTTACAAAGGATGGACAGTAGAAGGTCAAGTTGGCCTCAGTAGGCTAAGTCTGTAGAAGAGCTGTGTCCAGGCTGTCAGGAAACAAAGAAAAATGAGAAAACATCAAATAAATGGGTGATTCAGAAACATATGATTTTTTATTTTATTTTCTCTCTCTTTTTTATTTTATTTTTAATTTTTTTTGTGTTTATGTAGTTTGATGTTTGTTTTTGTTTGAGTGTTTTGTCCGCCGGTTGTGGTGTAGCTCCAGACCCAGATTTGGGCGTCGGTTCCCTCCAGGCCTTGGTTCACCATGGGTGATGCCTGTGCTCATAGCTATGGACTGCAGTGAGTTCGTTGCTCATTTTAACATCGGGGTTGTCCAGCGCTCTGTGCTTTAGTGCTTGGCGTGATGTTCCGAGTGATGTTTCTCAGTGGCGTCACAGCAGCTGTGCAGGCAGTTTGGGACGTACCGGCGCTCTCCATGGCGGTGCTTCTGTGCTTGCTTTGTCAAGTCAAGTCAAGTTTATTTGTATAGCACTTTTAACAATAAACATTGTCGCAAAGTAGCCTTACAGAATTTCAACAACTTAAAACATGAGCTAATTTTATCCCTAATCTATCCCCAATGAGCAAGCCTGCGGCGACAGTGGCAAGGAAAAACTCCCTCAGACGACATGAGGAAGAAACCTCGAGAGGAACCAGACTCAAAAGGGAACCCATCCTCATTTGGGCAACAACAGACAGCCTGACTATAACATTAACAGTTTTAACATGAAGTCAGTTTCGTTGATGTTATAAACTCTTCATTGATGGAAACTTGAGTGCAAAACTGTTCATGACAACTGCAGTCCTAAAGTTAGCAAGTCAACTGTAGTCCTCAGCCATAAAAGCATTACTGTAAGAGTCCAGTGTGTCCTCCAGGTGTACTGTAACTTTCAACTGTCCTCATGGGGCCGTCCTCCACAGGAGCGATGTGATGAGACTCCAACCAGACACAGGGCACCAGGATGGATCAGGCAGGTCCGAGGGGCAGAAGAGGTTCAGTATCTCAATCCCAGGACCGACATGTAACTCAGAGAGACGGATTGGGGGGAGGGAGAGAAAACACAGGTTGTTAGGTATGCCCTAAAAATGACAAGTATTAAGTCTGTGTGGTAGGCTCGCAGAGACGAGAGTCTTGACATCAGGCATAATACACAACAATGGCATGTTAATATGGTTAAAAAATATCATGACCTGCTCTGGCTGGATGCTTGATTGGGTGATGGGAGCACACTCCTCAGCAATGATGAGATGCAGATGGGACCCTTAGGGCTGGCCAAGACAATTCAGTTACATTTCACCGGGTCTGGGACATGCGACAGAATGTCTGACGGCCGATTCCCTGCAGGCTACGAGAGCCAGTCGAGGTCTCCACCCTCTCCACCAAAAGATTTCCTGTTGACTCCATGTAACTCAGAGGGACAGATTTGGGGGGAGGGGGGACAGAGAGAGAGAGAGAGGGAAAGAAAACACAGGTTGTTAGGTATGCCCAATGTCATCTGAATAAGTAGGAGCAGTATACATATTGCACTGAGTACAAGCAGGGACTCCGGCAACTAACTATGACAGCATAAATAAAAGGGGAGAGCCAGAAGGTAACATACGCATGAGGGGCCCTGGAACATAAAGCAGCAGCCACTACACCATCAACAAGCTCGAGTGAGCAAGCAAGTGGGGACTGACAGCATCCATACATCCCAGTTTACCAAAACACTCTGTCTGAGGATCCTCCAGATCTACTCCTTTACCTCATAAACACCATTAACACAAGGCTTGACTAAACAGATATGTTTTCAGCCGAGACTTAAACACTGAGACTGTGTCTGATTCCCGAACACTACTTGAAAGGCTGTTCCATAACTGTGGGGCTTTGTAAGAAAAGGCTCTGCCCCCTGATGTAGCCTTCACTATACAAGGTACCAGCAGATAGCCTGCACCTTTTGATCTAAGTAGGCGTGGCGGGTCATAGAGGAGCAGAAGTTCACTCAGGTACTGTGGTGTGAGACCATTCAGTGCTTTAAAGGTCAATAGTAGTATTTTATAATCAATACGAAATTTGATTGGGAGCCAATGCAGTGTGGATAAGACAGCGGTGATGGGGTCATATTTTCTAGTTCTAGTAAGGGCTCTTGCTGCGGCATTTTGAACTAACTGGAGCTTGTTTATGCACTTATTGGAACATCCAGACAGTAAGGCATTACAATAATCCAACCTGGAGGGAACGAAAGCATGAACTAGTTTTTCCGTGTCATGTAGTGACATTAAATTTCTTATCTTAGCAATATTTCTGAGATGAAAGAAAGCTATCTGGGTAATGTTATCAATGTGAGTTTCGAATGAAAGACTGGGGTCAATAATCACTCCGAGGTCTTTTACTGCTGCACGTGAAGAAACAGAAAGGCCATCCAGAGTTACTGTGGAATCAGAAAACTTACTTCTAGCTGCATGTGGTCCGAGTACAAGTACTTCAGTCTTGTCAGAGTTAAGCAGAAGGAAGTTAATAAGCATCCAGTGTCTAATGTCCTTCACACATTCCTCAATTCTATTAAGCTGGTGTCTCTCATCAGGTTTTGCAGAAACATACAACTGTGTGTCATCAGCATAACAGTGAAAACTAATACAATGTTTACGAATAATATCACCCAGAGGGAACAGATATAGAGAAAAAAGCAGTGGACCCAAGACAGAACCTTGTGGAACACCAAACTTTACCTCAGTACGTCTAGAAATATCACCATTTATATCAACATACTGATAGCAATCAGTTAAATAAGAGCTGAGCCAGGAGAGGGCCGTTCCCTTAACTCCCACAACATTTTCTAGTCTATCCAGAAGAATGGAATGATCAATGGTATCAAATGCTGCACTAAGGTCAAGCAACACAAGCAGCGAGACACAGCCCTGATCAGACGCCAACAGTAGGTCGTTTACTACTTTAACCAGAGCTGTCTCTGTGCTATGATGAGGTCTAAATCCTGACTGATACATTTCATGGATGTTATTCCTATGTAAATACAGTTGGGTTCATAAATATTTGGACAGAGGCAACATTTTTCCAATTTTGGTTCTGTACATTACCACAATGAATTGTGAACAAAACAATTCAGATGCAGTTGAAGTTCAGACTTTCAGCTTTAATTCAGTGGGTTGAATAAAATGATTGCATAAAAATGTGAGGAACGAAAGCATTTTTTAAACACAATCCCTTCATTTCAGGGGCTCAAAAGTAATTGGACAAATTAAATAATTGTAAATAAAATGTTCATTTCTAATACTTGGTTGAAAACCCTTTGTTGGCAATGACTGCCTGAAGTCTTGAACTCATGGACATCACCAGACGCTGTGTTTCCTCCTTTTTAATGCTCTGCCAGGCCTTTACTGCAGCGGTTTTCAGTTGCTGTTTGTTTGTGGGCCTTTCTGTCTGAAGTTTAGTCTTTAACAAGTGAAATGCTGCTCAATTGGGTTGAGATCAGGTGACTGACTTGGCCATTCAAGAATATTCCACTTCTTTGCTTTAATAAATTCCTGGGTTGCTTTGGCTTTATGTTTTGGGTCATTGTCCATCTGTATTATGAAACGCTGTCCAATCAGTTTGGCTGGATTTGAGCACACAGTACGTCTCTGAATACCTCAGAATTCATCCGGCTGCTTCTGTCCTGTGTCACATCATCAATAAACACTAGTGACCCAGTGCCACTGGCAGCCATGCATGCCCAAGCCATCACACTGCCTCCGCCGTGTTTTACAGATGATGTGGTATGCTTTGGATCATGAGCTGTACCACGCCTTCGCCATACTTTTTCCTTTCCATCATTCTGGTAGAGGTTGATCTTGGTTTCATCTGTCCAAAGAATGTTCTTCCAGAACTGTGCTGGCTTTTTTAGATGTTTTTTAGCAAAGTCCAATCTAGCCTTTTTATTCTTGAGGCTTATGAGTGGCTTGCACCGTGCAGTAAACCCTCTGTATTTACTTTCATGCAGTCTTCTCTTTATGGTAGATTTGGATATTGATACGCCTACCCGGCACGGTGGTGTAGTGGTTAGCGCTGTCGCCTCACAGCAAGAAGGTCCTGGGTTCGAGCCCCGGGGCCGGCGAGGGCCCTTCTGTGTGGAGTTTGCATGTTCTCCCCGTGTCCGCGTGGGTTTCCTCCGGGTGCTCCGGTTTCCCCCACAGTCCAAAGACATGCAGGTTAGGTTAACTGGTGACTCTAAATTGACCGTAGGTGTGAATGTGAGTGTGAATGGTTGTCTGTGTCTATGTGTCAGCCCTGTGATGACCTGGCGACTTGTCCAGGGTGTACCCCGCCTTTCGCCCGTAGTCAGCTGGGATAGGCTCCAGCTTGCCTGCGACCCTGTAGAAGGATAAAGCGGCTAGAGATAATGAGATGAGATGAGATACGCCTACCTCCTGGAGAGTGTTGTTCACTTGGTTGGCTGTTGTGACGGGGTTTCTCTTCACCATGGAAATTATTCTGCGATCATCCACAACTGTTGTCTTCTGTGGGCGTCCAGGTCTTTTTGCATTGATGAGTTCACCAGTGCTTTCTTTCTTTCTCAGGATGTACCAAACTGTAGATTTTGCCACTCCTAATATTGTAGCAATTTCTCGGATGGGTTTTTTCTGTTTTCGCAGCTTAAGGATGGCTTGTTTCACCTGCATGGAGAGCTCCTTTGACCACATGTTTTCTTCACAGCAAAATCTTCCAAATGCAAGCACCACACCTCAAATCAACTCCACTCCTTTTATCTGCTTAATTGAGAATGACATAACGAAGGAATTTCCCACACCTGCCCATGAAATAGCCTTTGAGTCAATTGTCCAATTACTTTTGGTCCCTTTAAAAACAGCATGTTAAGGAGCTGAAACTCCTAAACCCTTCATCCAATTTTAATGTGGATACCCTCAAATGAAAGCTGAAAGTCTGGACTTTATGTCCATTATATAACTATAATTGGAATATGTTTCAGTAAACAGGTAAAAAAACAAAATTTGTGTCAGTGTCCAAATATATATGGACCTAACTGTATGTTGATCTCACAGCAATAAGAGCTTTTCTATACTTCAGGAAGCTCTCCTTCCATGCTAATTTGAACACTACCAATTTTGTTTGACACCATTTATGTTCCAATTTTTGAGTGGTCTGTTTTAATATGCGAGTGTCATCGTTATACCAGGGTGCTAATTTTTTGTCTCTGACCATTTTCCTTTTTAGAGGAGCTACATTATCTAAAGTATGGCGGAACGTTGACTCTAAGCATTCAGTTGCCTGATCAAGTTCTGCAGGGGCTGACAGTGACCCAATCAAAGTTGATAACTCTGGGAGATCATTTATAAAGCTCTGTGCAGTATTTGACGTGAATGTACGTTTAATACAGTAGCGTGGTGAGGTGCATATATTATTACTCAGACATAGTTTGAATGAGATGAGACAATGATCTGAGATAACTTCAGACTGTGGAAGTGGGACTATATTGTCTACGTTTAACCCGAATGATAGTATTAGATCGAGGGTGTGACCACCATTATGGGTCGGTCCTATGACATTCTGATTAATCCTTACTGAATCTAAAATGGACACAAACACTGTTTTTAAAGGGTCTTCTGGGTTATCGAAGTGAATATTAAAATCTCCGACAACTAAAGCTTTGTCTAAGGAAATAACCAGATCTGAGATAAAATCTGCAAATTCAGAAAGAAACTCAGAATATGGCCCCGGGAGCCTGTAAATAATAAGTAACGGAATTAACTGGGTATATTTATTTTTCTTATTTTTCAAGACTACATACATTATATGAGTATGAAGAACTTCAAAAGTATTAAATTTATAACCAGGTTTTTGTGTTACACCCAGATAATCATTATAAATAACCGCAACGCCTCCTCCTCTGCCAGTTAGACGAGGCTGGTGTATATAACTGTATCCAGGAGGACTCGCTTCATTTAATGCTATATATTCATTTGGCTTAATCCATGTTTCAGTTCAACATATACATTAAACTCCTGATCAGTAATGAGTTCATTAACCATTAGCGCTTTAGATGTAAGAGATCTAATATTTAATTGCCCCACCTTTAGATCAAAGGTGCTGGCAGCAGCTGTACAGTCAGTATGATCTAATTTTATATTGATTAGGTTACTGGAACAAACTGTCTGCTAGCTGCACAGTCGGTTTAGCCTGTTCGTCTGCTCCCTGGCCTTGGCTCTGGATTGTCATGAATTAACTAGGCCTGTTCTGAGACTATGATCTATGCTGCAGGAAATGAGAGCAGCACCTTCCCGAGTGGGATGGATACCATCCCGCCCTAACAGGCCAGCAGTGCCCTCAAAATTAGCCCAATTATCTATATAGCCCACACTGTTTTCAGAGCACCACCTGGACAACCGGCAGTTCAGCGACCATAACCTGCTATAAGCTACATCACCACGCCGCATTGGGATGGGGCCAGAGCATACTACAGCATCGGACATCGCCTTCGCTAATTTAAACACCTCTACAAAGTTACTCTTGGTAACCTCAGACTGACGAAGGCGTATATCATTAGCTCCTGCATGGATAACTATCTTTGAGAACCTGTGCTTGCCTAGGACACTAAGATTACCTGCTATGTCTGGCGCCCTGGCTCCCGGTATACACCTGACTAAAGCTGCTGGTGCTCCTAAAGGCTGAGCTAATTTCACGTGCCGTATGATAGAGTCCCCTATAGCCAGAGCTCTTTCAGGTTTCTCAGTGGGTGCATCACTAAGGAGAGCAAACCTGTTCGACACGTGACACAGAGAGGAGTGGTGCTCCCGTGGGCGAGCCTCAGCGGTAGCTTTGGCTCTACGCTTATGCCGCCGAGTCGTCACCCATTCGCCCCGCTGTAAGGGCTCTAATGCCGGAGTTGGGGGATTACTAACTCCACCTAGGGCATCCAGACTTTCCCCTACAGAAACTACACTGTTCTCATGCTCACTAACCTTCTCTAAAGCCTGGACACGCGCTTCTAGCACTATAATCTTCTCCGTCAGAGAGCTAACTAATCTGCACTTATCACAAATAAAGCTAATAAAGCTATCACTAGTGACGGAGGAAGAATGCCTAAACATCCTGCACTCAGCGCACTGAACAGGCTGAAGGTGTGCCATGATGAAAGGATTCACGTACCTTCATCGAAGATCTGTTGATATTAAAGCAGATCCGATGTAGATGGCCTCCGCTTGTGGTCTTTATGCAGGAGGAGAAAAAAAGAAAAAGAAAGCTTCTGGTCTCGGTGTTCTTCCGAAAAAAGAGAAAGAGGAAAAAAAATGGAAAAAGGAAAGTGAAAGTGAAAAGTACAAAAAGGAAAGCGACAGTACAATAAAAATGAAGAGGATACTGGAAAATTATTTGTAGAAAAAAGTTTAAAAAAGATTAATAATTAATGCCAACACTCGCAGGAAAAAAGGACTCGGCGCAAACAACTCAGGAACCAGGAAGTGCGTCACACAGAATGCGCAAACAACTCTTTGTGGATCCATGGCGAGGTGTTCCGAGTGATGTTGCCGGAGGCGGCGCGGTGGCTGTGCTGGCGGTGTGGGACTTGTTTTCATGAGCCTTTTGGTGGGACTGTGGCTGCTACACCACTGGAATGACATCCTGGCCTCTATTTGGTGGACTGACTTACTTTATTTATTTATAACTGTAATGTGACCTTGGGTTTTGTGAAAGGCGCTATATAAATTGAACTCATTATTAAATTGAACTTATTATTATATGGGCAAGGTTTGGCATCTTTGGCTGCCCACTTCATGACTTAGTCAGTTGAGTGGTTCCCACAGGTCTCAGATGAGTCACCAGAGTCATGACCTTTGATTTTAGTGATCGAGGCAGAGAACTTGCAATAAAAAGAACCACAACAAGAGAGGCATGTGATACAGGCTTAATATAGATGCAAAACACTTCATACTTCACCCAGAAGTGACTGATATAAATACAGCATATTTAAATACTCAAATTCTGCTCTGTGCTTCATAACAGCTCGGTGTTAAATTGTCTGTGGTATACTACAGTATGACAGGTACAGCTATAGTACAACAAGTGTGTAGACACTTCATTTCCAGTATAGTAAGTGAAACAACAACAACAACAACAACAACAACACATGAGACTACCACTAGAAGTCTACTCGAGCCATAATGCTGATCCATTCTGTCCTTTATATTCACATTTATGTATTTTATATTCACATTTTGCCTGTCAGAATACTGTAGATATACTGTGTGGTAAATTTACTGCCATTGCATTATTGGGTTAAATTACATTAAGTACATAAATTATTTATGTACAAGTATAAGCTTCACATTTACAGTAACATTCTCCTTTGCCTTGAATCTTGGAAATATGTAACGCTTTAGCATATCTTACTGTATCTCCTCCTACAATTATCCATAAATATTTCAAGCCATGCAGCTAAAGAAACTTTTGATCTGTTGGCTTGCTTCTCACAACAGATGTCACGACTGAGCATAGTAAATTTATAGTAAACTGTAAATTAATTAATATTTTATTGGAGACAGAGAATATCAATTTTATGTGTAATGTAAAACAATATATGATAAAGAAACAAATCACAAAAGCAACAATATTCTTCAGTGGGCTTTAGTGTATTTTGCCATTTGTTCTCACAGCGCAATATACTGTAGACCAGAAAAGAAAAACACATTAAATTCAATTGCTCAAAATGCAAGTGAATAACAAAAATAAGGCAAATTAGCATTCTTTTCACTGTATACAGAAATTTGCACATATATTCTCTGCCTGTCAGTGGTTCAGAAGTCTACTGTTGTCCTGTCATTGCAGTAAGTAAAGCAACATCACATGATACTATCAGGAGAAGTCTGATGTTGCCCTAATGCTTATCTATGCTGTCTTTTATGAATAGCACATTTATTGCAACATTATCCCTTGCCTTGAACCTTTAGAAAAGAAATCTTGAGAGTATCTTATCCATCCATTCAATCCTCCAGAACCTATACATATTTGAAGCCCAGTAGCTATCGTGACACCAAGAACAAACTTTTTGATCTGTTGTTTTGTCTGTCAGAATACTGTAGATACACTGTGTGGTAAATTTACTGCCGTTGCATTCTTGGGTTAATTTCTTTCATTGAAAGCTCATGCCTTACATATACAACAGTAATAGTATGAAAATAATGAAAACAATGTGGGTTGTACAGATAATTGGAGTAGTTTTGAGGGCAAGGCTGGCCTGTTCGGGTGGAACGGTATCCAGCTGACTCGGGAAGGTGCTGCTCTCATTTCTTGACGCAGAACCCATAGTCTCAGAACAGGCCGAGTTAACTTGTAACAATCCAGAGCCAAGGCCAGGGAACAGACGAACAAGCTGAATGTCTGCTAGCTGCACAGAGTCGTCACTCAGGGTCCACTATATCGAGACTGTGTCTGTTCTTCAAGCTAAACAAAAAATGTAGAAATACTCAGAGAGTCTGTTTTAGTAACCTAATCAACATAAAATTAGATCATACTGACTGTACAGCCACTGCCAGAAGCTTTGATCTAAAGCTAGGACTGTTAAATTTTAGATCTATTACATCTAAAGTGCTGATTGTCAGTGAACTTATTACTGATCAAGAGTTTAATATATTGTGTTTAACAGAAATATGGATTAAACCAAACAAGTACATTGTATTAAATGAAGCGAGTCCTCCTGGATACCATTATATACACCAGCCTCGTCTAACTGGTAGAGGAGGAGGCGTCGCGGTTATTTATAATGATTACTGAGGTGTAACACAAAAACCTGTCCTGAGCTCAATGCATTTGAAGTTATTGTTACTAACATCACATATGTAGCCACAAAAAAAGTCTACCCAATCAATTCTGCTAATTATTATTTACAGGCGCCCAGGGCCATATTCTGAATTTCTTTCTGAATTTGCAGATTGTATCTCAGACCAGGTTATTTCTTTAGACAAAGCTTTCATTGCTGGAGACTTTAATATTCACTTCAATAACCCTGAAGATCCTTTGTAAACAGTGTTCATGTCCATTTTAGATTCAGTAGGGGTTAATCAGAACATCATAGGACCTGTTAAAGTCTGTTACTTCATCCCAAGAAGCGTACACTGTTCGTACTGTATACCCTACTGGGTTACAAACTTTATTAAACTCTTGGCGTGTAAGGTACATTCAGCTCGGTCCGGTAACTCAGGTGGTGTCACTTCAAAAAATGTCCGTGTGTCACACTCAACTAAACAAAGGTTCCTAACAATAATTCCTATTGTTACATCCTTTCTCTTTTGAGAGTTCGAGCTGTTATCTCAAAATTTGACTTTAGCCAACAAACAAAACGCTCATACTAACGGTGCTTATTACTTAATCATAAACAGTTACATATGTTCATCAATTCAAATTCTCTCTCAGCAACTGATGAAAATAGCAGCTAACAAACAAAACTGTAACCATAACCATTTC
This sequence comes from Neoarius graeffei, assembly GCF_027579695.1. NCBI lineage: Eukaryota > Metazoa > Chordata > Actinopteri > Siluriformes > Ariidae > Neoarius > Neoarius graeffei. The sequence continues at coordinate 119,893,881 of NC_083571.1, read as the reverse complement.
ACAATTTGTATTGCTCAACCCTTAGCTACGAACTTGAAATATGCAAATGGTCGCATTAATCCCAACATATGTAAACCATGACTTTTGTTGTTATTTACTTTCCCTGAGTATAAAGTGTATATAAACATCAGCATATCACTTTGTCTATCAACATGATAACACACAGTCCTTGTATCGCTGTGGCTGCACCACTGTGCGACCAGCTCTGGTCGTGACAGGGGTATTTCTGTTACCAGTGTCTCTGGGTGTGTGTCCTGCTGTGACAGTGTGAGGGACAGGAACAGTCTCTGAACGTTCCTTTCCCACAGCCTGTGGCGGACTGGGGATGCTGATCTCAATGTCCATAGGGTCACTGAAAGTCACTCCAGGTGCACTCCTGAGGTGTCTGCGATTTCTCCTTATGACACCACCAGTGTGCAACTGAACCTCATAGGACCTCCCATCAACTGGCTTCAGCACCCTGCATAATCTCCAGACAGTGTGGGGTGGGAGTGGTTGTATCCTCACCCAGTCACCAGTGGTAAGTATGTCCAGGTCTCTAGCTGATCTGTTGTAGTATGTAGTCTGACATTGCTGCTTGTTCCTCAGATTCTGACTGATCCGAACAACTTTTGGTTTTAGCAGGCTTGCTTTCGTTGGCAGCAGTGTTTTGGTATGGCGACTGAGTAGTCGCTGTGCTGGACTGCTGTCCAGGCCCTGTGACAGTGTATTGCGGTGGTCCAGAAGAGCAAGATAAGGATCCTGCCCAGCTGCTTTGGCTTTGATGAGAAGTCTTTTTGCTGTCTTAGCAGCTGATTCGGCCTTGCCATTGCTCTGTGGGTAACCAGGTGACGAAGTCACATGCTGGAATCCCCACTGTTCACTGAATTTTTTGAAGTCCTGGGACACATATTGTGGGCCATTGCCCGAGATCACTGTATCCGGAACCCCTTGGCGGGCAAAATGAGCTTTCAGTTTTTTTATCACTGTGGTAGATTTAGTGTCTGCCAAGTAGTCTATTTGCCAAAAGTTTGAGAAATAATCCACAGTGATGAGATAGTCTTTACTGTCAAACACAAAAAGATCTGTGCCCACCTTTGCCCATGGCCTGCTTGGCACTTCATGTGACATTAGTGTTTCTTTCTGTTGTTTATTGTCCATTGATCTACAGATATCACACTTGGCAATGTACTTTTTTATCTGATCGTTCATTTCCAACCAGTAGACACACTCTCTAGCTCTGCGTAGGCATCCTTCAACACCCAGATGCGATGAGTGTAATCGGCTAGTGATGTCTGATCTCAGTGCGTCTGGAATGACGGCTTGCTCACCCCGGAAGACTATTCCATCTTGGTGGCTTAGTTCTCCTTGTGATGAGAAGTAAGGCCTGACTTCACTCGGTACCTGTGCCTTATCTTTGGGCCATTTCTGGCTCATTGTTTTAATGAGAAGCTGCAACGTATTGTCTTTTCCTGTGGCAGACCGTATGTCATGTAGTCTGTCAGATGAGATGAGTAAGTGTTGCACCGTGTTGACAGTCTCTACTTCATCTTCCACAGGTGTACTCTCAGGAAGATAGGCTCTGTTGAGTGTGTCAGTGAGTAACATGTCCCTTCCAGGCACATACATAACGTCCACGTCGTATTTTTGTATGCGCAGCATTGTGCCCTGCAGCCTTTTGGGCACACTCAGTAGGGGTTTTCGTACTATGGTTTCTAATGGCTTGTGATCACTCTGGACTGTGACTTTGCGACCATATGTGTACTGATGGAATTTTTTCATGCTGAAAACCATAGCTAGAAACTCTTTTTCTATTTGGGCATAGCGACCCTCAGTCTGTGTCAGTGCCCTGCTTGCAAAAGCGACTGGTTTTCCCATCTGCATGAGCGCTGCGCCCAAACCTGTGTCTGAAGCATCGCACTGTACTGTCAGCTCCTCATCCGGGTTATAATATTTCAGTACTGGAGCGTTCACTATTGTCTCTTTAAGTTTAAGGAATGCTTCCTCGTGCTCTGTTGTCCATTTCTACTCACTGTCTTTGTGTGTCAGGTCTCTCAGCACTTTGCACTGGTCTGAGAGGTGAGGGCAAAACTTGGTGAGGTAATTAACCATACCTAGTAGCCTCTGCACTCCTTTTACATCTGTCGGTGCCGGCATCTGCTCCACTGCACGCACTTTTTCAGGATCCGCTTTGAGTCCATCTGCTGTCAAGCGGTGTCCGATGTATATGGTCTCCTTTTGTCTCAGTCTGAATTTTTCTGCATTAGTTTTATGTTCTTTTCCCTGCATCTGTCAAGAAACTGTTTCAATTTTTCATCGTGATCCCATTCTACTTCCTCTTGTGTCTCTCCTTGTCCTGTGATGAGGATGTCATCCGCAATAATGTACAGACCAGGTACATTGTCCAATGCCTGTGTGAGCTTTCTCTGGAATATTTCAGGGGCCAGACTTATGCCCATCAGCATCCTCAGCCATCTGTAACGTCCGAAAGGAGTAGCGAATGTTGTCAAATAGCTGGATTCCTCCTCCAGCTGTACATGCCAGAATCCACTCTTGACATCACACACTGTGAACACTTTAGCTCTTGATAAGTCTGGTAAAATGTCTTCAGTGGTTGGAAGTGGGAAGTGACTGCGCTTTAATGCTTTGTTCAAGGGTTTGGGATCAATACAGACTCTTGGCTTACCATTCTGTTTCTGTACTACCACCATAGCACTGATCCAGTATGTGCTGCATTCTACAGGAGTGATTATTCCTCTGTGTTGCAGGTCTTTGAGCTCTTCCTTCAGTGGTTTCATCAGGGCAACTGGGACTCATCTCTTTGGCAGCTGCACCGGCTTCACTGTGCTGTCCATCTCCATTTTGTATTTTCCTTCAAGACAGCCATCTCCCGTGAACACATCAGCATAACTTGCTTTGATTTGTTCCCTTGTCCACTGTTCTGTTTTTTCAGTTTTTTCCGTTGTGACTATACTGTCTATTGTCATAATGTTCTCATGGTGCACTTTAATCAGTTTCATTGCCTCACTGGCTCTCCTGCCCAGCAGAGGCACTGCACCATCTGCATGTACCACTTGAAACTCCAAGCGATATTGTTTGTGATTTCTAATTTTGATTTTACATTTTCCCAATGGCCTCAGCTTGCTTTTGTTGTACATAACTAGTACACTGTTAGTGTGTTCTAGCTTGATGTCTGGGTTCAGCAGGTTAATGGGGATAATGTTGCAACTAGCACCACAGTCTATTTGGAATGTGATGAGGTCTTTGTCTAGTAGCATGCCAGCATAGAGAAACTGAGTGTCCTCTTTAACTGTGTCATTCTCTTTTCCATCCTTTACTCTCTCTGCTCCCACATCTTTGCTCGAGTCTGTCTCCACTGCATCCACTGTCTCAGTGATACATGTTATATCTTCATATTCATCACTCACATATTCTGTTGCTACAGTACTCACATTTTTCTTCCACCTTTGGTCCGGTTTTGCTTTACATTTCGCTGCAAAGTGGTTCTCTCTGCCACACTTCACGCACTTCTTCCTAAACACCGGACATTTCTGTTTATTTTTTTCATGTGTTTTCCCGCAGAATTTACACTCCACTGTGTTGTTAGCTTTCCTCTGGAACTGCACTCCTTGAACAGCATGCACCTCCTCTACCATCGATCCAGTGATGGTTTTAACGTTCTCCCTAGAGAGCTCCGCGGCTCTGCACAGTTTCAAACGTGTCCAGCGTCAGGTTTTTCTCCCGCAACAGTCTCTCTCTCATAATTGTGTTGCTTCCACCACACACAATCCTATCACGTATGAGCGAGTCTCTCAAAGTCCCAAAGTTGCATGTTTGTGCCAGTAGTCTCAGTTCCACAACATAACTGTCTATATTTTCACTGGCCCTGGTTCCTCATGAAGAAACGATAGTGTTCCACAATCTCATTCACGCTGGGGTTGCAGTGATCATCAAACTTTGTAATGATGTCCTTTATTTTCCATGCATCCTTAGCTGTGTCGCCCATCAGGGTATCCAAAAGTTCTCTGCTGCTCTCACCGACAAGGTAGCTGAACAGTTTTACCTTCTGTTTATCATCAGCCTCGGCCATCGCCAGATCCACATAGAGAGCAAACTCATCCCTCCAATTCTTCTACGTTTTAGAAAGGTTGCTGGAGTCCAAACACAGAGTTTGCGGCGGCTTCAGTCCCTCCATGGCGTCACACGGCAGTCTCATGCTAGTGGCTAAAACTAGCATCTGGTAACTCTCCTCCGACTGGAGAAAACTTGTACATACTCAGACTGAGTCCTCTTCCGCTGCCACCATGTTAAAGTCTGTTACTTCATCCCAAGAAGCGTACACTGTTCGTACTGTATAACCCTACTGGGTTACAAACTTTATTAAACTCTTGGCATGTAAGGTACATTCAGCTCGGTCCGGTAACTCAGGTGGTGTCACTTCAAAAAATGTCCGTGTGTCACACTCAAACAAAGATTCCTAACAATAATTCCTATTGTTACAGGACCTACCCATAATGGTGATCATACGCTCGAACTAATACTAACATTTGGGTTAAATATAGAAAATAGTCACACTTCTACAGTCTTAAAGCTGTACTGCCTTTCAGATTTTTCAGGTTTAGGTCATCAAAAGAATTTTCCTGACACCCAGTTATTTTTGTTTAGTGACCAAAAGATACTGAATTAGAATCACAGGCTTCCAATTTTATTAGTTTTTTTTTTAATAGAACAATTAATGAATTTATCTCCATGTGGCGGGCGGCACAGTGGTGTAGTGGTTAGCGCTGTCACCTCACAGCAAGAGGGTCTGGGTTTGAGTCCCGTGGCCGGCGAGGGCCTTTCTGTGCGGAGTTTGCATGTTCTCCCCGTGTCTGCATGGGTTTCCTCCGGGTGCTCCGGTTTCCCCCACTGTCCAAAGACATGCAGGTTAGGTTAACTGGTGACTCTAAATTGAGCGTAGGTGTGAATGTGAGTGTGAATGGTTGTCTGTGTCTATGTGTCAGCCCTGTGATGACCTGGTGACTTGTCCAGGGTGAACCCCGCCTTTCGCCCGTAGTCAGCTGGGATAGGATCCAGCTTGCCTGCGACCCTGTAGAACAGGATAAAGCGGCTAGAGATAATGAGATGAGATCTCCATGTGGCCCTAAACTCTCTACTATTTTTTCCTGCTTCACCATGACCCAATTGTCGCTCCAGCCAGGCATCTCTGGACAAGTCCTCAGGGATAGGCTGTAGCATCTCTTGTGCTGCCTTGTTGTAGGGATGGTGAGACTTGAGCCTGCCTGATGGAGCTGGTGTTATTGTGGCTTTGTGCAGGATGTGCCAGTTGTACTTCCAGGCTTTTCTTGCCAGGGTGAGGGTAGCTGCATCCCATCGGAGATTGGCCAGGGTGATTCCAGCAAGGACTGGCAGGTGGGACACAGGGGTGGGTTTCAGACAACCTCTTGCTATCTGGAGGGCACTGTTGATGGCAGTATCTACCTTGTTCATGTGTGGACTTCTGCTCCAGGCAGGGGCACAGTATTTGGCTATGGGTAGAACAAGGGCTTGAATGAATATGTGAAGGGTTCGGGGGGAAGCTCCCCAAGTCAAACCCGCCAGACAGCAGATGAGTGAGACCCTTGCTGTTACCTTGGCTTTCACTTCATCCAGGTGTTGCTTATAAGACAGTGTCTGATCCAAGCGTACACCAAGGTACTTGGGGGCTTGCTGGAACTCCAGGCGGTTGTTGCCAACATACATGTCCAGTTCCCTTCTTGCTTCCCGATTGTTGAGATGATATGCTGCAGACCCTGTCTTGCCCACGCTGAGCTGAAGGTGCCACTTCTGAAGGTAGTCTGCCAGGATGCCCATGTCTCGGTTGAGACCATCTTCCATTGCCTTCCATGTTGAGCATCAAAGCATGATGGCCAAATTGTCAGCATAACCATACTTGGTAGATATATCCAGCAGGTCGTGAATGTAGATGTTGAACAACATTGGTGAGAGGATGGAGCCTTGTGGGACACTGTTCTTCAGCCTTTGGAGCCTGCTGGTCTGGCCATCACTGGTCTGTAGGATAAAGCTATGGTTCAATAGCATCTCCATGATGAACCTCACCATGTGCCGGTCCTGGATTGTCCTCAACAGTTTCAAATCTAGTCCATGGTGCCACACGGTGTCATAGGTGGCTGTAAGGTCCAGGAATACTACTCCAGCTTTCCTGTTATCCTGAAAGCTGTCTTTGATGTCCTGAGTGAGTAGGGTTACCTGATCCACTGTTGACCTACCTTGGCGGAAGCCGGCTTGTTCCGGTGAGAGTTGTGGGTCCACCACTGGCTCAATGCGGCTGTGAATCAGCCTCTCCAGGATCTTATATGGGACACAGAGCAGAGAGATGGGCCTGTAGGACTTTGGATCTTCAGCAGGTTTGTTTGGCTTCAGCAAGGCTATGACAGAAGCACAGCACCAGGTCTTTGGAAGCTTGGACCTCCGGAAGCATGCTGAGAAGAACGAACATAGCCAGCAAGATGTTCTTTTACTTTGGTGTATGACAAACGCTGGGTGGATATTGTCTTGACCTGGTGACTTGCCTGGCTTCAGTTTGTTAATTGCTGCACTTAGTTTGGCTGCTGTGAAGTCTCCTGATTGGTTGGCATCGATGATGGCTGCCCTGGAGAGAGACGATACCTCACACAAGATCAGTCATGTGAAGTTTTTGTCTGCATCTGGGAAGCGGACACTTTTCAGGAGCTGGGAAGCAATGGCATCTGCTGTCACTTGACACTTGTGGGGTGTTGTTTTTCTCCCTGAGAGCAGGTTGATGGTCTGCCATGCCTTCCGGCTAGAGTGAGTGAAGTCGATAGATTCCACTACTTCAGTCCACCTAGTCCTTCGGGTGTCATCCAGCTTCTGCAGTGAGGTCATTGCTGTTGCATCCATTTCTTCCCTTGAGCTCACCTGCTGGTGTTGATGCAGCAGGCAGCTGCACTCCTCATCCCAGCCCAGGATGTAGTTCTTGTTGTAGCCATGCAGGATGTTGTGCTTTGCTGCCCTTAGGAGGACTTTACAGTAAGTGGCGTATGCAGCGTCCACATCAGCTGCTTCTGGGTACAGCAGACCAGCAGTTCTTCTTTCCGTTTCTGCCATAAACAACTGCCAGTTCCCCTTCTTGAAATTCCATCTCCTATCCGGTTTGCCAGCTACTGGCTGTACCAGTGATGGTACTTTGATGATGGATGGCTGGTGGTGTGAATGAGGGAACCTGTCCAAGACACGTCTCTCCGGTTTCAGGTCATTACTGCAGCATACGGCAAAGGCCAGGTCTGGGTTGGTGTAAGAGTTCCAGCATGCAGAAAAGAAGCTTGGGGGCTCTTTTGGGTCAAAGAGCAGCAGTGCTTCAATGTTAGAAGCCACTCACTCAGTGCTTCACCATCATGTAATGTGTGGTTGTAACCCCAATTTGTATGTTGGCAGTTGAAGTCACCTGCATAGATGGCAAGAGTAGGCACAGGTGGAAGTGATGATACAGTCAGCACTGTTGGTGGGGGCTTGTATACATTCACAACAGATGTTTCTTGGATTTTGGTGGCCAGCCACTCAATGTTGCAGCCAGGTGGAGAGTGGCTGGTGGCTGACCAACTTCAAATCAAGTTTCAAATCAAGTTTATTTGTACAGCGCTTTTAACAATAAACATTGTCGCAAAGCAGCTTTACAGAATTTGAACGACTTAAAACATGAGCTAATTTTATCCCTAATCTATCCCCAATGAGCAAGCCTGTGGCGATGGTGGCAAGGAAAAACTCCCTCAGACGACATGAGGAAGAAACCTCGAGAGGAACCAGACTCAAAAGGGAACCCATCCTCATTTGGGCAACAACAGACAGCCTGACTATAATATTAACAGTTTTAACAGGTATAACCCTCAACTGTCCTCATGGGGCCGTCCTTCACAGGAGTGGGGCGATAAAACTCCGACCAGACACAGGGCACCAGGATGGATCAAGCAGGTCCGAGGGGCAGAAGAGGCCAGCATCTCAATCCCAGGATCAACATGTAACTCAGAGGGACAGATGGGGGGGGGGGGGAGAGAGATGGGGGGGGGGGAGAGAACTTAATCCTTCCCGGACAAAGGTTGCCATTCCATGTGTCTTGCTGTGGATGAATCCAGTGAGGAGGAATCCAGGCAACTTGAGGTTGTCGTCAGAAACCCAGTGTGTCTCTTGCAGGAGAACAACTGCCACTTTATTGGAATTGGCAAGATGTCCAATGACTTCAAGTTTGGCGATGGTAAGGCCCTCGACGTTGAGTTGAAGCACTGACCGGCCTTGGTTTTTGACGGTGGGGGTATCTGCCCGTCCTAAGGAGGATGTTCTCTGCCTTGGTCTTAACCTTGGCTTGTACCTTGGTCTGTCAGATTAATGATTCTTCGGCAACATTAGTTTCATGAGTTGGTCTTGCACCATTTCTCACTACTCGCAGGGGAGGCCACGTGGAGGCTGTCATCTTCTCTCCAATCCTCTCATTGCTTCTTATGGCTTTAAGTTTGAGCACTTGAGCTGCTTCCTTCTGTTGAGCACAAATTGGTTAGAACCTGCAAATTGCAGCTTGTGACTATATATTCTTTTTTTAGACATTTTTTAGACAAAAAAGACTATATATTCATTGTTATATTTTAATTGAAAATAAAAAGGTTAATATATTGAAACGGAAAATTATCCAATCAGGATTTTTATCCCATGTTGTCAATGTAGACACAGCCAAGCTTACTGACTCATTGGCTCGGACTCGAGGATCTGTTGATGTCACATCCGCACTGGAGTCATTGGCAGACTCCAATTCCCGTGAAAAAACACAGCATACGATCATGGCCAACACAAACTCCAGTTACCAGCATTCATCACGAACTCTCACACACTCAAGCTCACCCACACCAACTGCTTGTCCCACACCACTCCAGAGACTGTAAAAGGACTCCACACACACACCCCCCATGCTGTAAAGAAGTTGATCAGCTCTGTTAGTCGGTCATTGCCAAGCCTGCTCATGGCTGTTGATATTCTGGTTTTTGACTCTAGCTCTTGTGTTCTGGTTTCTGATTTTTGTCATACCTGATTTGAGCTAAGTGTTTGACCTTGTGCCTGTCTTTGACTCTGCACTTTGAATATTATTTGGATTTGTTTGCCTGAACTGTGCTTACTACTGAACTGCACCTGACCTACACACTGATGAACAGTTTTCCAACAATTTACATTCAAGCAGTTTCAAATTCTGTATAAAACCTGCTAGATTGAAATCCCACTTAAAATACATGAAGTTATTGAATAACAGTTATGAGACTTAATTTGTTAAACATTATGGTATGGATTTGTGAGCATGAAGAGATGCAGTTGATGTTGACTTATAAAGCACTTACCTTAAATATGAGAATAAAATTTTTCACATCATGGAATTCAGATCTTCAGTGGCTGAGAGCCTTCAGGCATCACAGAAGCACATACACTACAAGTCCACTCATAATGGTCTCCAATAGTACCATCTGTAGGCTCTTATATTTACTGAGTGGAAAATATGACCTCAGGCCTTTTTTATGAAGCTTGATTTGAAACTGTTGAAGAACACCTCCAGCTACTGGATTAGCTATACAACAATGTATGTTTAAAATAATAAATAAATAAATAAATGTGATATGGTGAATGCAGCTATTAGGAGTTGTGGAAGTAAATGCGAGACAACACAAGGTCGAAAAATGTTTAAGAAGTTATCCAGATATTCTGGAGAATTGAGCCACTAAATAAAACCAAGCATTGAAGTCAATGTTTACTTTATATTTATTCATTTGGCAAACACTTCTATTTAAAGTAGTTTACAGTTCTGAGTGTAGTGCAAACAATCCTATTCAAAAAAAAAGAAAAAAGAAAGAAAGAAACAGTTGAGGATTAAGGGCTTTGCTGAAGCACCCAACCTTCCACTGAACCTGAAACAATGAGCTACTACTGTTCGAGTAAAAGGTAAAATGAAGGTCAAAATAAATCCTCACTCTTTACATTTCAATGGGGATTTTCCTACTCTTAAGAAAAATGCATGAAGATAAAATGTGGTAAACCAGGGATCCTTATACAACAGTCAATGGGAAAACAAATAAAACTGTTCTTTTCTGAAGAAAGAGATTTTATCACCTTTGTCTATGCTGATAAAATATAGTTATGCTTTGAAAGAGGACACTCTGTACTATGGCTTTAAAATTCTAGCATCGCTGCAAGTCAAACAACATTTTAAGTGCCATGGTCTTCGTAATGAAACCATGCTGTCATGATCACAATAGTGATAACAAATGCATTTGGACATGACCAAATTTGGGATTATTTTGGATTATTTCAAATAGTCGATGTCCAACAATATCACAAGAAACAAAAACACAAGCAGTAAATTTGGAAACAAAAGCAATATTTTAGGATTCAACATGAAAGTAAAACTGAAACAGGTGCTAACAACAATCACGTGGTCTGGGCAAGTACACGTTCCATATGATACATTATCACATTGTCTTTTCACTTAAAATGTCTACAATAAATCAGTGGTCAGATTACAAAGAGGTACATTACGTCAGAGTAGAAGCACACATTTACATGATGTTATATTGGGTTAACAGTGTACTGCAAAACGTCTTTGCAAATGAGTATGAAAGCTCTTAATGATGTTATCGTATAGTCAAGTTTATTATAGTCTAGCCAGGCCAGAGACATGAGATCAGTTCAGCTTTATCTCCAGCTGCATCTCACTTTGCTTTTCATCAAGAAGAATAATCAGCATTAACATTAAACTGTAAATGTCTCTGAAAAATTCACTCAACAGGTCAATGGTGCAATCCAGGTCATGTGTATATATATATATATTATATATCATACACAATATCAAATAATATATTTCACAAAAGCCAGGAGCAGCAGTTAAATGGAAATTCCAGCAATTTCTCAACATTTCAGCATATACATTGAAAATGGAACAAAGTAAATGGAATTCTGAGTGATTTGAAGCAAACTGGTAATTCTAGAGAAACTTAAATTGTCGTGGAGTTGCCCATGTTAACGGGCTATAGGGACAACAAAAAAAAAATCAACAGAAGATTTCACATTTGGCATTAACGTTATCTTACGTATTTACAGCTAACAAATGTTTTAAAGAGATTTATTTCAGAGGTCTTATCTCGGGATAAAATGTTTTGGTCAACACTAATAGTTAAGTAGTTGAGCTTTGACAGATATTACAACCCCAGTTCCACAAAAGTTGGGACACTGTATAAAATATAAATGAAAACAGAATGTGAAGATTTGCAAATCATGGAAACCCAATATTTCATTGAAAATAGTACAAAGACAACATATCAAGGCGGCAAGGTGGTGTAGTGGTTAGCGCTGTCGCCTCACAGCAAGAAGGTCCGGGTTCGAGCCCCGTGGCCGGCGAGGGCCTTTCTGTGTGGAGTTTGCATGTTCTCCCCGCGTCCGCGTGGGTTTCCTCCGGGTGCTCCGGTTTCCCCCACAGTCCAAAGACATGCAGGTTAGGTTAACTGGTGACTCTAAATTGACCGTAGGTGTGAATGTGAGTGTGAATGGTTGTCTGTGTCTATGTGTCAGCCCTGTGATGACCTGGCGACTTGTCCAGGGTGAACCCCGCCTTTCGCCCGTAGTCAGCTGGGATAGGATCCAGCTCGCCTGCGACCCTGTAGAACAGGATAAAGCGGCTACAGATAATGAGATGAGATGAGGTTAATTGTCAACAGGTCAGTAAGATGATTGGGTATAAAAAGAGCATCCCAGAGAGGCGGAGTCTCTCAGAAGTAAATATGGGGCGGGGTTCAACGCTCTGTTAAAGACTGCATGGGCAAACAGTATAACAATTTAAGAATAGCATTGCTCAATGTAAAACTGCAAAGAATTTGGGGATCACATAATCTATGGTCCATAATATCATTAAAAGATTTAGAGAATCTGGGGAAATCTCTGTATGCGAGAGACAAGGCTGAAAACTGACACTGGATGCCTGTGATCTTCAGGCCTTCAGGAGAAACTGCATTAAAAGCAGACACGTGTCTGTGGTGGAAATCACTGTATGGGCTCAGGAACACTTCAGAAAACCATCGTCTGTGAAAACACTTCATTACTGCATCCACAAATGCAAGTTAAAACCAGATATAAACAATATCCAGAAACCCCGCCCCCTTCTCTGGGCCCGAGCTCTTTTTCAATGGACTGAGGCGAAGTGGAAAACTATCCCGAGGTCTGACGAATCAAAAGTAGAAATTCTTTTTAGAAATCATGGACCCCACGTCCTCCAGGCTAAAGAGGAGAGGGACCATCCGGCTTGTTATCAGTGCACAGTTCAAAAGCATTCAGTGTCTGTGATGGTATGAGGCGGCGTTAGTGCACATGACATGGGTAGCTTGTACATCTGGGAAGGCATCATTAACGCTGAATGATATAAACACGTTTCAGAGCAATATGCTGCCATCCAGACTAAATCTTTTTTCAGAGAAGGCCTTCCTTCTTTCAGCAAAACAACATCAAACCGCTTTCTGCACATATTACAACTGCATGGCTCCATAATAAGAGTCCAGGTGCTAAACTGGCCTGCTGCAGTCCAGACCTGTCTCCCATTTAAAACATTTGGTGCATTATGAAGCGCAAAGTACGACAAAGGAGACCCCAAGCTGTTGAGCAACTGAAATTGTATATTTCAGAGTGTTGTTAAAAGCAGAGGTGATGCAACACAGTGGTAAACACGCCCCGTCCCAACTTTTTTGAAACGTGTTGCTGACATCAAATTCAAAATGAGCTTATATTTTTTTCAAAGCACAATAAAATTTCTCAGTTTCAACATTTGATTTGTTTTTGTATTATTTTCGATGAAATATCAGGTTTCCGTGATTTGCAAATCATCATGTTCTCTTTTTATTTATGTTTTCTACAGTGTCCCAACTTTTTTGGAATTGGGGTTGTGGATTTTGGCCCACCACCAGACACCAGTAGGAGTGATAGCATCTTTTGTCTAAAATGTCTGGCTGGTAGATGGTGGTTGCTAACTTTCAGCAATTGCGCTAGCTAGTAAGTGTTTGTTTGTGTTCCCCGAATGTCATGGATGCTGGTGTCACACAAACTGCAAAAGATCACAGTATATGCACTACCTCAGCCTGGACCATACCACTTTCAAAACCATATGCACCCCCACCAATTTTCTGAAAAAATGCAAAGTGACAAATTAATTAACATGAATGGGTAAGAATTACATCTGTGGCATTTAAAATCAAATTTTTGTCATTCTCCCTCCCTAATAAACAGGACTAACAGGTGGTTGGAGTGTTGTTGTTTTTTTTTTTTTTTTTGGGGGGGGGTTGTTTGTTTGTTTTGTTTTGGGTTTTTTAAGGTGATTTTACCATGAAGCACAAGAAACCAAAGCTTAGATACCCAGCAAAGAAACATGAGAAACAATAGAGTATATAGATAAACAAAACCAAAATGGCCTCCGATGAACAGGTGTGGGGGAAAAATACATACATGGTCCAGGACATGGTGAAACTAGGGCAGGATCTGGAGTAAACAGGAAGGTTCTCATCTCATTTAAGTGCTTAATAATTTACTGGTGACTCATGAACTGTTTTAGTGTAGGGAGCATAGAATGGTGTCCATGTAAACAGACAACTGATGGTGAACATTAAAGCAGTTTCAACAATTTTTACGCACAGTTGTGTTCGTGTCTAAAATTGGTGTAGTCGAGAGTGCGAAGGAAGCAACACAACCGCAGTGAGTCACATCTGTTTGGTCTGCTCAATCTGCCAGCTCACACTGCATCTGGGAAACATGACCCTGCTTGAGAAACCTCCAGATCGCAGGCTTAACATTGGGCAAGTTTCAGCAGTTACAGCAACTAAACCATTTACATCACTCACTGGCATTCTTCTCCCTGCAGATATAACCCAATTAAGCCACAACACGACATGCTGCCACAGGCTGGAGATATGAGAACTGATTTTCACATAAGGTCCAGAAGTTCACGGACATTATTAACATGCAGAGCTCATAATTTAAATACCTCCTTCTTCATGAGCCAGAGTTGAGGTGAGTTCATCTCCCATCAGTGTATCCATCCTTGTCTCCACTAATCTAGAACTATTTGCATTTCCAGCAATAGTGTGTGTAGCTAAGTGTTTAAAAGATGAGGATAGCCTGGATATACACCACTGGTTGCCAACCTCGTGAAAGAAAAGGAGTACAAATTGCCCCATAAGAAAAGTCGAAAGACACACTTAGAAGATGGCTCTGGACACTTACATCTACAATGGGTTAGGACTGCAGTTGTTAGGAACAGTTTTACACTCGAGTCTCCATCAATGAACAGTTGATAACTTCAACAAAACAGACTTCCTGTTAAACTATAATGAATTTCCTGGTTACACAGTTGTACTTCGTAACTCTGTAGGACACAGTTATATAAGTGAGTTATTTATAATGACACCATCTGTAATCACCCAGATGAGGATGGGTTCCCTTTAGAGTCTGTTCCTCTCGAGGTTTCTTCCTCATGTCATCTGAGGGAGTTTTTCTTTGCTACCGTCACCTCAGACTTGCTCATTAGTTCCTAATGAATAAATCTATTAGATATAAAATTAATTCATATGTTTAAAGTCTTTATTTTTCTGTAAAGCCGCTTTGTGACAGTGTCTGTTGGTAAAAGTGTGATACAAATAAACTGACTTGATTTGACAAATCTCATCAGTCATCTCTATCCACTGAAATTCTCTGATGCCTCATTGACAGGATGCCTGGACGTCCTGGTCAGAATCTGATAAAGCAACACTGTTTACATTGTTGCTATGTGTTTCTTAAACTGTCTGACTCATAAAACACTTTGGAGTTCCAGACATCCATAAATAAATCTGTATAACAACATGCGATATGTACACAGCAATGAAGCAAAAGCACTTTGAGGCTTGTTTAAAGAGCACAATGATACCATATTAATCAACACATCTACATTAAAAGTTGGATAGTTATGACTCAGCTGAGAGCTTCTCATGTGGAACTCAGCTGTTCACCATAAAGGCCATCAAAAGGAAAATTCCCCAGAACACACAATAATGCTAAATTTGGTAACTTCTTTTTGTGGCATTTCAAAGAAGGAAAATAAGCAAACATTTGTTGACAGGAACACAGGAGGAGTTGAGTCGAGGTGTTGAATGTTCTGCCTGAAAAGACAGAACAATATTCGAATGTTGTTATATTCCTGCCAGAGGCAGTGAGAAATAAGTTCATGGTCTTTTTATTTGGTTAAGATTTAATAATCTCATCTCATTATCTGTAGCTGCTTTATCCTGTTCTACAGGGTCGCAGGCGAGCTGGATCCTATCCCAGCTGACTACGGGCGAAAGGCGGGGTTCACCCTGGACAAGTCACCAGGTCATCACAGGGCTGACACATAGACACAGACAACCATTCACACTCACATTCACACCTACGCTCAATTTAGAGTCACCAGTTAACCTAACCTGCATGTCTTTGGACTGTGGGGGAAACTGGAGCACCCGGAGGAAACCCACGCGGACACGGGGAGAACATGCAAACTCCACACAGAAAGGCCCTCGCCGGCCACACAGCTCGAACGCGGACCTTCTTGCTGTGAGGTGACAGCGCTAACCACTACACGACCGTGCTGCCCCAGATTTAATAATAATAATAATAATAATAATACATTTTATTTATAAGTGCCTTTCACACTCAAGGACACTTTACAAGAATAAAACAGACAAAATAAACAGATAAAAACTACACAATATAAAATGGAAAGAAGAAAAAGCAATTTACAGGGAATAAGCTAAATAGCAGTTAGACACTAAACAGCAAAATTAAGAAAAAAAAGAGAAAATAATGCAAATTGCAAAGAATAGGCTATTTTGAACAGGTGAGTTTTGAGTCTAGATTTGAAAAGAGGAAGAGAGTCAATGTTATGGATATCAGGTGCAGTGGCGGCTGGTAGTCTTTCAAACAGGGGAGGCTGGTCGGTTACGATATTTCCAAATTTTAAAAGAAAAAAGAAAAAACACATCAATTTTGCCCATACTCTTGCCTCTGATCTGGCTGATTGTTGGCAGGGTCACAAACTGTGAAATAACAGGTTCTTTTGGCCCATTAGCCTACTGTCCAATATACATGATGGTGGTGTTGGGGGGAGGGGTATATTTTAACATTTTATATTTTAAAATTGTGGCATGTTGTTTAAAAATTGATCATTATTGAAAGCAGCTCTTTGTCAGGAACCTCAGCAGTAACAGCAGAGTGTTCTGGAATAGGCACAAGCACTGACCTTGGGGAGCCAAACATAGAGCTGGGGGCCACACATTTCATTCAATGACACTTTCCCTATATTTTACTTATTTTGACTGAGAAATGTTTTATTGACAATTTTGATAAGCCTTCACTTTTAAACCAGGTCTGTAGTGTGAAATGTTCTCGGCTGTGTTTTTGTTTAAAAATGTTTTCCAAACTGTAGCTGTGTTTAATTCATATCCAGAAAAATATATATTCCAATATAATATACTCAGCATAAACATTTTAAATAGATTCTATATTTTTGGTCCATCCATGACATATTACTAAAGTAGCCTATTTACTGTTGTTGATGTGGGTCACTTGCTGTTAGCCAATTCACTTTCTCGTACCAGGAGAGCTGAAAGGAACGAGTATTATTCCCTACCTTTTTCACCAAGTCAGTTTGAGGTGTTGGTCTACCCTGCTGTTTAATTTTAATTTTTTCCTCGAAAGGAAGACTGGCAAATGGCTTCGCCAAAATTAAATCAGCAATGCTTGGCATCCGTGCGCAGCTTTCTTGCTAGCTGACTAGCCCCCTCAAGTTCAAGTTCAGTCACTCAAATAAACGACATTTCTGGAACTAAGATAGCAAACTTGACAACACTATATTTACACTTTATTTACAATGAAAATATATACAAACTAAAAAAGCTGGTAGAAACCGTATGTAATGAATGAAATCGAAATGTAAGCTGATCCCTTACAATCAAGTCAAGTCAAGTTTATTTGTATAGCGCTTTTAACAATAAACATTGTCGCAAAGCAGCTTTACAGAATTTGAATGACTTAAAACATGAGCTAATTTTATCCCTAATCTATCCCCAATGATGAAGCCTGTGGCGACGGTGGCAAGGAAAAACTCCCTCAGACGACATGAGGAAGAAACCTCGAGAGGAACCAGACTCAAAAGGGAACCCATCCTCATTTGGGCAACAACAGACAGCATGACTATAATATTAACAGTTTTAACATGAGGACAGTTTCGCATAAAGATAAAGTTAGCAAGACAACTGTAGTCCTCAGCCATAAAAGCATTACTGTAAGAGTCCAGAGCGTCCTCCAGGTATAACCCTCAACTATCCTCATGGGGCCGTCCTTCACAGGAGCAATGCGATAAAACTCCGACCAGACACAGGGCACCAGGATGGACCAAGCAGGCCCGAGGAGCAGAAGAGGCCAGCATCTCAATCCCAGGACCAACATGTAACTTACAATACACCACAGCACTTGCGAATCCACATGGGACTGAACTGAGATTCACCGCTGCCTGTCTATAGTTGAAACGAGCTGTCAATCAAAGAAAATATCCGGCCGCTTTCACCAATCACCAGTCTCCTCACGGAAACTGCCATGTCCCTCCCACTGTAAGGCTGGGAGTCCGTGGGCGGGCGTTTTCACAGTATTTGTCCAATAATCATCTTGCATTTTGAGATTGAAAAGTGCAGAGCTCCCAAATGCCATTGAAGTCCACTGAGGCTGGGCTGCATCGCGCTGTCACAAGGGGGAAAAACTCACCGCACATTAGGCGAACTGGGGAAAGTTATAACGGAATGATTTCGCATTGTAGTTGGGTTGAGCACATATATTTCTATGATTCTGGATCTGAAATAGCAATGTTATAAGGTCGGCTATAACATAAGCCTAGCGCAATTCATCCTACACGATGTTCATCATTTTTAGAGGAGGCTGAGCCTCCCTCGTTGTCTTAGAGCAATCGCCCGTGATCAGGTGGGAGGGAGTTCCAGAGTTTGGGAGCAGAGCGGCTGAAAGCTCTGCTCCCCATGGTGCTAAGGCGGGCAGAGGGCACGGTGAGATGAGTGGAAGAGGAGGATCTGAGCGAACAGGTGGAAGTTGCAATATGGAGGAGATTTGACAGATGGGGGGGCAGCAAGATTGTGGATGGCCTTGAATGTATAAAGGAGAATTTTGAAATTAATTCTGTATTTAACTGGGAGCCAGTGGAATTGTTGTTGGACGGGGTAATATGGTGGAATGAGGGAGTTTTGGAGATAATGCGAGCAGTTTATTATGTTTGATTTTGTTTTATTAATACAGTTGTATGGTAGGATTGGTGATTAACCCCCCCCCCCCCAAAAAAAAAAATGAAGAAACAGCATCTCTATGATAATAAAAAAAAAGTTGTATGTTATTTATGCAATAGAAACAAATTTGGCTTACTACTGAGTCCTTACACAGTGCCTTGATAAGCAAGAAATCACCACCGTCCTTTTTCCCCTTTTTACCCTCTTCAGCATTTTGTGATTTAGCAAATGAGATTTGAGACTGACAAAAAAAAAATCCATACTTTTCCACCATGGCCACATTTGGAGTTAATTGAAGTAAATACCATGGAGTAGTCCACTGTCTTTTACATCTAACGGTATAATATAAAAGTTTATATGCTTAGCAGTGCATGGGTATTTGCATAGTAACTTCCAAACTTACCAAACTAAAGGTCTAAAACTCAAATGTTCAATTTAATCTTGATAAAGTGATAACATTCAGTGATTTCCTTCATCTGGCTCTCAGACATCACAGAACTTTCCTGATTGAATGCCAGCTTTCCACCGTTTCTGAGTCCCGCCTTCCTTTCTGCTCCCATTAGCTAGTCCTTTGTTTGAAGCATTTACTGATGATGATGATGATGATGATGATGATGATATGTCTGTAATGTGACTTCTGCTATTGATCTATGATACCTGGAAATACTTCAATTGCAAGCTATTTACACCAAACTGTTTCTGTCTCCTGTTTGTTACACAAGTAAAATACTTTAGGTATCCCTGTATTAGAAATTAATGTACAGTAGGCATGTTGAAAAAACATGCTAATATGCTTGGCTATGAGTAATTGTTTGAGCATATTGACTTAAAGCATCATAGTTTTTACATGCACATAAATCTGCTTTGGTCCCCTCAGGACTCTGTCATTCGGTACTGTATAGAATATATAAGTTTAAAGCAAATATTTGAGACATTCTGTATATTAGCCTGCCAGAACAAGAACTCAAAACAGCAGTCCATTACCTCCCAGGAGAGAAATTTAAAGCCACAGCTATTTCAAGGTTCATAAAAGAGTGACGTAAGGCTGTGTAGTTGCCATTTAATACTGTGGTAAATTCAGATTAAATGTTGTTTTATTCATTGATGCATAAAATGATACTCTGACATCATTGTACAACTGCTGAAATGAGGGGGGAAACTGTATTTATCTTCCAAGGAACAGTATACTACTGTAGTGTTTAGTTTATCATTACATCAAAATGCAACTGTTTGGCCAACAGGCTTGAAGAATCAATAAGTCACTCAAAGCTCAGCTAAAAAAAAAAAGTGGACCTGTGGACAGTATCATCTTAGTATTTTTAAGAAAGCTAATATTTTTTAATTATTATTGTTTTTTTTATAAGGCACTCCATGTTTTTTGTTGTCATGAGGTTTATTCTACTCACAGTTTTTCAAAATTAATGTAGCTCACTCTCAACAAAGATTTTTGCCTGAGTTCCTTGGATGGTTAACAGTTCTAGCTTTCTAAAGGGGTTCTATTTTAAATATTGTCTAACTGGAAAACCCTCCATTGGAAGGAGTTTGGGTTCCACATACCACTTTTAGACCAAAAGGGAACGGGTTCTTAAACCGGTTCCATTCAGGATTCGTTGAACCTTGGTGTCAGCTAGCAAACTGTATGTAGTGGAAGTTCATTATCTCATCTCATTATCTGTAGCCGCTTTATCCTGTTCTACAGGGTCGCAGGCGAGCGGGATCCTATCCCAGCTGACTACGGGCGAAAGGCGGGGTTCACCCTGGACAAGTCGCCAGGTCATCACAGGGCTGACACATAGACACAGACAACCATTCACACCTACGCTCAATTTAGAGTCACCAGTTAACCTAACCTGCATGTCTTTGGACTGTGGGGGAAACCGGAGCACCCGGAGGAAACCCACGCGGACACGGGGAGAACATGCAAACTCCACACAGAAAGGCCCTCGCCGGCCACGGGGCTCGAACCCAGGACCTTCTTGCTGTGAGGCGACAGCGCTAACCACTACACCACCGTGCCGCCCGAAGTTCATTATGTCTGACTATTTAAGTATTTTTAAGTTCGTTTCTTAGACAAGGATTTTAAGATCGTTACCTTGTTAACAGTTTCAGCGTCAACTGAAACTGTTAATAAGGTAACGATCTTAAAATCCTTGTCTAAGAAATGAACTTAAAAATACATAGCTAGCAAACTGGCCCGTGTTTTCACCAGTTTTGAGCAGAACCGTTATAATCAAGGATGCATCATGAATGGAGGGTGTTGCACAATTCACAATGGGATTAAACAGTAGGAGCAAGATGGCAGAGCACATTGATTCCCTCTGAGCTTTTGTTCTGTTATTACAGATATTTATTTTTGGTCCATCATTTTCTGAAGATTTATCCTTTTCCATTGCGTTCTCTATTACTGCACTCTGCTTCCTCTCCAAACTAATGACACGCCCACTGATATCATCATGGATCATGCTGGAAAAACCAGCTATATTTTGGTTCCAGCTAAATATAGCTGGTTTTTCCAACATGATCCATGATGACATCAGTGGGCGTGTCATTAGTTTGGAACTGAAATATACTTTTGAGTATTTTTTTTCACAACTTTTTAGGTTCTGAACTAATTTATTTTTGGTCAAAATGCTCTGGACAGTTCAAAATTTGGTGCGTGAACAAGAACGGAACCTGTTCCCTGCTGGTTGAAAAGGGGTATCTGAAAGACAAACTCAAAGAACCCTTTAGGGTGCTGTACTTTTTCAAAAAGGTTTCAGTAAATCTGGAAGATGAAAAGTTGTTTGTTTGTTTTTTCTCCTTCTGCAGAAAGAGTCTGTGTTGAACCTACAGAAGTGTTTCCTTCTCCGAAAAAGGTTCCAAGTAAACCCTTATTTAAACCCAAAGACATGACACAAGGAACCCTTTAGGAGTCTTTTTTTTTTTTTTCTGAGTGTGTAGATTGTACCAGACAGCAAGATTTTGCATGAAATTATGAACCAACTACTTCAGTCAAGAAACCTTTGTTTTATACAGTTTTCCACCTAATTAATTTAGTAAAACCTGTTTTTGTTTGTATTTATTCAGTCCATTTATTAAGATAATTCTTGCAGAACTAATGATTATTACAGGACCACCCAGTCTGCCGTATGAGTCACAACCACAGTATATGTCTGGGACAAGGAAATGATTAACACATCTATAATGCAAAGTCTACATCAGAGGAAGCATATCTTGTGAAAATATTTCTCTAAAGGTCACCTACATACTTGTACTGGCTCGGATTATATGCTGTCTTAATTAAACACAGATCTGTTAGTGTTTAGATGTGCAACTTTGATCTTTAAGTGCAAGTAGAGAGGGGGGAAAGGAAAAATCGGGTAAATCTTAGAGCAATGCACAATAAAGTGTATTGAAACCTTATGTGGATGGCATTAAATTGAAGCAGAGCCTGATTATAGTCATCTTACATGGCCCCATGCCTTTAAATGCACATGTTTACAGATTTACCTTGTACGTTATGTCTCAAAAATGTTCTGGACAAATTTTCATGCCTTGTTGCACTTAAAACAATTACGGCTGGCTGGTGTATCCCTGTGTCTACTTTCAGTCTTGCTAGATCTTTCTTGTGAAGAGATTTTGAATTACTTTTTGAAGTAAAAGTTACTTTAGAAAAATAAAACATAAACTTAGAATACTGGCTCCATGGACAGGTAGCTGTTCCTTTTATTTCGCATGTTTAAGGAAGTCAATTCTGTCAGTCTTCTGTCTAATAATTATCTGATAACAAGGACGGCTGTCAAAGCTCGCTGAAACTTGACTCCTAGTTCTCTGAGGATTTTGATCTCTGAAGTGGAGACGATGCCTGGACCTATTAAGAACAGTCATATTTTCTTGCTTTGATTTCACCTTGGAGACAGAACTCATTATCTTCATGATGTAATGGTTAAAGATGATATTTTATCTGCCTGTAAGGTCTTACAAAGCAAAAATAGTTAAGGCATTTTTTTTGTTATTGGCACAAGAGAGTATAATGCTGATATGACCACCTAATCGCCTTGACCTTAGAAACTGCATCATACCACAGTGATCCATCCATCCATCAATTATCTGTAGCCGCTTTATCCTTCTGCAGGGTCGCAGGCGAGCTGGATCCTATCCCAGCTGACTACGGGCGAAAGGCGGGGTTCACCCTGGACAAGTCGCCAGGTCATCACAGGGCTGACACATAGACACAGACAACCATTCACACTCACATTCACACCTACGCTCAATTTAGAGTCACCAGTTAACCTAACCTGCATGTCTTTGGACTGTGGGGGAAACCGCATGCAAGCTCCACACAGAAAGGCCCTCGCCGGCCGCTGGGCTCGAACCCAGAACCTTCTTGCTGTGAGGCGACAGTGCTAACCACTCCACCACTGTGCCACCACCACAGTCATCTCAGAGTTGAATTAAACAACAAACTAAAGCCGGGCAAACCACATTCAAAAAGTGACTTCAAGGACAAGCCAAAGTCTTGGACTGCTTCGCAGGAATCTGCAGAGTTGCACCCCAGATGTAAAAGCTGTTGCATAAAAAACCTTAGTAAGACCCCGACTTGAATATTGTGCATCGGTATGGGATCCTTATCGACAGGACCACATATCTCAGCTGAAGGGAGTTCAACAACGCTCGGCCAGATTCATCTTGAACAACAAAAAGAAAAAGGCGAGTGTAACGAAAATGCTCAACTACCTCAAGTGGGAACCATTAGAACACAGAAGAGCGATTCAGAGGCTGACACTCATCTACAAATCAATGAATAAATTAATTGCCCTGGACACAGACTCATACCAAACTAAGCCATCTACACAAGGAGCATCAACAAGGAAAAATACAGCCAACTCTTTTGACAAAATACCAGCTAATAACGATTGTTACAAATATTCACTATTTCCAAGGACATTTCCACAGTGGAATTGCCTCCCAGCAAATGTTACGGTGATGATACACGGGGCAACTTTTTGGGCAATGTTGCTGGGCAATTACACTTCAACACTTTCCCACTGAGATTGGGGCAACATAGTTTCTATCTGAATAATTTTGATCATTTTGGGCAACTTTTTAAGATCATTCAATCAGTGTACCACATGACCACCTGAGAGCTTCTGAATTTTTCAACAAAGATGGCGGTGTCTCCAGCAGTGGAGCGAAGAAAAAGTGAGATTTTATACCTTCTTATGGCGGTAAGTGTTCTGTGTAAATTCAAAGTGGTGAATTTACCTCATCAAATGCTTAGAAAACCAACAGACATCTATTTTTATGCTCAGGTTGGAATTAAGACATTGATTTTTCTTTTCTTTTTTGGCTAAGTGTAAACTGCTGCTACTGTAGCTAACCACCGCTCCATAGAGAATGAATAGGATTTAGTGAACAAGCTGTGTTTTTTGCTAACATAGTTAGCTGAAAGTTATTGCTAACTATGTCGGGATAACATTAGCTTTCTTGCATCGAGTTAAAAGTGATGGGCAGCTCATGATTTTTTTTTTTAGAGTTGTAATAGAGATTGTTTAACTTATCATCTGATCTAATTCACATCCAGAGCATGACTACGTGTGGAAGCCGAGGGTGAAACAGTACAAACTTCAGGATCTACAAAAGAAAGAAAGCCTTTCAGGAGCTCCATCATGCCCTTTTTCTCCTCAGCAGCATCTCCTGCTCCATGTCCTTTTTTATCCCCCCAGCATATAATGGGGAGGGGGGGGAGGTTATAGCTATCACTCTGTCGGTCTGTCTGTCCATCTGTAAACATTTTTAGTTTCTGGAGCATAACTCAAAAACTATTAGGAATTTTTCATGAAACCTGACAGTTATGTTCAGTGCCTAGAGGAGTTGTGCTTTTTGACATTTTGGGATTTCTGTGATTTTTATTTTTTCTGTATTTCCATGGCAACCAATTCAACTTAGGAAAATTTGGAGTGGATGTTCATGTAGGGGCCAGGGGGATGTGTCATCTCCTCATGACTCTTGTTCTTTTTTGCTGAGATGAGAATTAAACGATGATGTTTTTGTGATGTATGTGTCAGTTATTAGTTACAGCAGATGTGATTGAGGCGAACAGCATTTTTAAAGAGATTTAAAAAGTGTTTATTATTAACAGAATAATGGTATTTTGAGTTATACATTTTAAAATAATGGTAAATTATTTTTTGACCAGAGGATCTATTCAGTTTTGTTCTAGAAGTGATACTTACTTGAGTGAAATTAAGGCTGAAGCCAAGACAAACCAGGTGAGACACAGGGCAACTAATTAGGGCAACAGACAATTGGCAACAACCAATCAGGTAAGAGCAAAATGTTTCAGTGTCCATCTGTGCAGTGTCTGTCTCCCTGGCAACAGATTTGCTCTTACCTGATTGGTTGTTGCCAATTGTCTGTTGCCCTAATTAGTTGCCCTGTGTCTCACCTGGTTGCCCATTGCTGGCAACATTGCCCAAAAAGTGGACCCATGTATCATCAGATGCACCCACAGTAGACACCTTTAGATCCAGACTTCAGACTGTTGATCTAGGTAACGTCATCTAAAACTCCCTGTTCAAAAATTAATATACCACTCAGTCGACTTATGCCTGCATGTTCCATCCCATCTGTGGAGTTTCTTCAATAGCCCATCAGAACCAGAACCTTGATAAATCACTTTGGATAATGTCTATCTAGCTTGGGAATCATTTGCAATACTACATTTTAGTAGAATAGCATAATATTTCCTGTATATCCCCTTGGCTTTTGAACAAATCAAAGATAGATTGTGCTTATTTAAATAAAATCTGTGTGGGATGATGACCCCAGACAATGTTTTCTTGACTTTCCATGATGACTGGGGCTAGTCATACTAGAAACACAAACACCATTACAGGCATGTCTGGTTCTTTGTCTGAAGTAAATTAGAACTATCCTAAAGGCTATGCAGATAAATTGCATTTTTGAACCACTGCCAAGTAAGGGAGAGCTGAATGTGCAAATAGTGATATTAAAGATCATTAAGTTATATTTATTTGAAATCAAAGTGAAAAAAAACTCTTAATCTCACAATCTACGAGAAACTACATTGGAGTAAGAGTTACAACTGCTGTCCAGTCCATTGTTCAGACAAAACCTAATGAAAGTGGATAAAGCTAAATAAAGCATGTAATGCTGAGAGAAGTTGTTCTGCTCCATTTATATGGATAATAATTCTCATCAATAACTATGTTTGTTCTGTATCCTGTTCTACAGGGTCGCGGGCTGGATCCTATCCCAGCTGACTACGGGCGAAAGGCGGGGTACACCCTGGACAAGTCGCCAGGTCATCACAGGGCTGACACATAGACACAGACAACCATTCACACTCACACCTACGCTCAATTTAGAGTCACCAGTTAACCTAACCTGCATGTCTTTGGACTGTGGGGGAAACCGGAGCACCCGGAGGAAACCCACGCGGACACGGGGAGAACATGCAAACTCCGCACAGAAAGGCCCTCGCCGGCCCCGGGGCTCGAACCCGGACCTTCTTGCTGTGAGGCGACAGCGCTAACCACTACACCACCGTGCCGCCCCACATTTAATTTATATATTAATATAATGCTGGAGTTTAAAACTTTACAGTATATAGTATGTGTGCTGGGCGGCACGGTGGTGTAGTGGTTAGCGCTGTCACCTCACAGCAAGAAGGTCCGGGTTCGAGCCCCGTGGCCGGCGAGGGCCTTTCTGTGTGGAGTTTGCATGTTCTCCCCGTGTCCGCGTGGGTTTCCTCCGGGTGCTCCGGTTTCCCCCACAGTCCAAAGACATGCAGGTTAGGTTAACTGGTGACTCTAAATTGAGCGTAGGTGTGAATGTGAGTGTGAATGGTTGTCTGTGTCTATGTATCAGCCCTGTGATGACCTGGCGACTTGTCCAGGGTGAACCCCGCCTTTCGCCCGTAGTCAGCTGGGATAGGATCCAGCTCGCCTGCGACCCTGTAGAAGGATAAAGCGGCTAGAGATAATGAGATGAGTATGTGTGCTCAATTGCATTATCTTTATGTACCTTAAAATCGTATACAAAAACAGAAAAACTTTTGACTTGACTTTATTGATATTGAATAATTTTTCAATTATTCTATTTTTATTTATTGCATTGCCTGTTTGCACCGTGGGTCAGAGAGGACTGATATTTCATCTGTGCTGTATGTAGAGCATGTAGAGCATATTTGGCAATAAAGTTGACTTGACTTGATCAAGAGACCATTATTTTTACATGCAAATGTGCACTTTTTCCTTTCATTTTCTCCAGTAAGGAAGGACTTGATTTCATAGCACGGGCGATTGCTCTAAGACAATGAGGGAAGCTCAGCCTCCTCTAAAAATGACGAACATCGTGCCGAACTCCGGCATTAGAGCCCTTACAGCGGGGCGAATGGGTGACGGCTCGGCGGCATAAGCGTAGAGCCAAAGCTACTGCTGAGGCTCACCCACGGGAGCACCACTCCTCTCCACGTCACGTGCCGAACAGGTTTGCTCTCCTTAGTGATGCACCCACTGAGAAACCTGAAAGAGCTCTGGTTATAGGGGACTCTATCATACGGCATGTGAAAGTAGCTCAGCCTTTAGGGGCACCAGCAGCTTTAGTCAGGTGTATACCGGGAGCCAGGGCGCCGGACATAGCAGGTAATCTTAGGGTCCTAGGCAAACACAGGTTCTCAAAGATAGTTATCCATGCAGGAGCTAATGATATACACCTTCGTCAGTCTGAGGTTACTAAGAGTAACTTTGTAGAGGTGTTTAAATTAGCAAAGGCGATGTCTGATGCTGTAGTATGCTCTGGCCCCATCCCAATGAGGCGTGGCGATGTAGCTTACAGCAGGTTATGGTCGCTGAACTGCTGGTTGTCCAGGTGGTGCTCTGAAAACAGTGTGGGCTTTATAGATAATTGGGGTAATTTTGAGGGCACTGCTGGCCTGTTAGGGCGGGACAGTATCCATCCCACTCGGGAAGGTGCTGCTCTCATTTCCTGCAGCATAGGTCATAGTCTCAGAACAGGCCTAGTTAATTTCTGACAATCCAGAGCCAAGGCCAGGGAGCAGACGAACAGGCTAAACCGACTGTCTGCTAGCTGCACAGAGTCGTCACTCAGGGCCCACTACATCGAGACTGTGTCTGTTCCCCGAGCTCAACAAAAAGGTAGAAATTTTCAGAGAGTTTGTTCCAGTAACCTAATCAATATAAAATTAGATCATACTGACTGTACAACTGCTGCCAGCACCTTTGATCTAAAGGTGGGGCTATTAAATATTAGATCTCTTACATCTAAAGCGCTAATGGTTAATGAACTCATTACTGATCAGGAGTTTAATGTACTGTGTTTAACAGAAACATGGATTAAGCCAAATGAATATATAGCATTAAATGAATCGAGTCCTCCTGGATACAGTTATATAGACCAGCCTCGTCTAACTGGCAGAGGAGGAGGCGTCACGGTTATTTATAATGATTATCTAGGTGTAACACAAAAACCTGGTTATAAATTTAATACATTTGAAGTTCTTCATACTCATATAATGTATGTAGCCTCGAAAAATAAGTCTACCCAGTTAATTCCATTGCTTATTATTTACAGGCCCCCGGGGCCATATTCTGAGTTTCTTTCTGAATTTGCGGATTTTATCTCAGATCTGGTTATTTCCTTAGACAAAGCTTTAGTTGTCGGAGATTTTAATATTCACTTCGATAACCCAGAAGACCCTTTAAAAACAGCGTTTGTGTCCATCTTAGATTCAGTCGGGATTAAGCAGAATGTCATAGGACCGACCCATGATGGTGGTCACACCCTTGATCTGATGCTAACGTTCGGGTTGAACGTGGACGATGTAGTCATGCTTCCACAGTCTGAAGTTATCTCAGATCATTATCTCATCTCATTCAAACTATGTCTGAGTAATAATATATGCACCTCACCACGCTACTGTATTAAACGTACTTTCACGTCAACCACTGCACAGAGCTTTATAAATGATCTCCCAGAGTTATCAACTTTGATTGGGTCACTGTCAGCCCCTGCAGAACTTGATCAGGCAACTGAATGCTTAGAGTCAACATTCCGCCATACTTTAGATAATGTAGCTCCTCTTAAAAGGAAAATGGTCAGAGACAAAAAATTAGCACCCTGGTATAATGATGACACTCGCACATTAAAACAGACCACTCGAAATTTGGAACGTAAATGGCGTCAAACAAAATTGGTAGCATTCAAATTAGCGTGGAAGGAGAGCTTCCTGAAGTATAGAAAAGCTCTTAGTGCTGCGAGATCAACATATCTCTCCTCCCTAATAGAAGATAACAAAAATAATCCTAGATTCCTATTTAATACTGTAGCAAAATTAACCAGGAATAAGTCCACTATAGACACATGCACACCTGCAGTATGTAGTAGCAACGACTTCATTAATTTTTTTAATGACAAAATTGAGAATATCCGACAAAAAATTCAAACTAATTTAAGGTCAGACAATGTAAGTGACCCTGTAGTTAACAATATAACTGTATCAGATCATCAGTTAGAATGTTTTACTCCCCTTAAAGAAACTGAATTACTTTCATTAATCTCTACATCAAAAGCCTCAACTTGCGTACTAGATCCCTTACCCATGGGCGCCGCCAGGGGGGGAAAGGTTAGAACAATTCTAGGGGCCCAGCACTGCCATGGGGCCCTTTAAGGGGCTGATAATATGCTTTTGACGATTTTAATAAGACTTTTGAAATAACAATGCAATATTCCATCTGGTAAAATGAGCTAATTGAACAAGGTTGTCTATTTCTTGAGTTCTTCAACATATTGTCATTTAACCCTCCCCCTTTTGCGAAATAGTACTGGTAGAAGCGCGATTGCTGTGTCGCGGTGCAGCAGCCAGCCAGCAGTGGAGTGCGTACAGTCTATGATCGCTAAATATGAAGAGTGGCTGTCAAAAACGTAAAGAAAGGCAGCTGAAAGCTGAGAGGGACTGGAGAGGCAGGCAACTGGTCACTCAGTTTTTCCCAAAGAAAGGTAGCTATCGCTCACGTGTGTTCAAAATATTAGTGAATGGTAAATGAACAGTATGAATGTGGTTGGATTAGCCTATCAAGAGAACACTTTTACAGTTTGTACAGTGACATTTTTTCCATTTTAATAACTGAACTGACTTGTGTGATAAACAAGATGAAATTACGTTATGCTGGTGCTAATAACTAGTGCTAATAACCAGTTTCATAACTAATGGGGTGCCCTAAATATGCACAGATTCAGCCTCAGGGGGACCTCCGCCCTACCAAACCACTGAACCCCCCTTTGGAGAAGGAGGTAAGCAGCAATACAACCCATAAATGTTTTAGGATTGAAGTTTTTAATGAGCGAGCGCCATATACAGTTTGCTAGATTAAAGTGTTGCTAATGTAACAGACGTTGCGTTGTGTTGTTCACCAGTCTTTTTATTCTGAAGAAATGAGACACAAATACACTGCTGAGGACGGGCTGCAAACGTCCAGTGGCATTGGCGCTTTATTTCCAAAACGAACTGAAAGAGGCCAGCGCCTCGTTCCCATAACTACCTGCGCTCTTAAAGGGCCAGCGCAGAATTTCCCCACCACTACACACAATGGCAAGTGGAAAAAAATAAACCCGTTACACCAGGGGTGTCCAAACTGATCCATAAAGGGCCGTGTGGCTGCAGGTTTTCATTCCAGCCATGCAGCAGCACACCTGATTTGGCTTATTCAATCAACGGACACACCCACCCTTTAATCAAGGGTGGGTGTGGCTGCAAGTATTTGACTGTGTGAAGATAGTTCAGTTGATTGAATGAGCCAAGTCAGGTGTGCTGCTGCATGGCTGGAATGAAAACCTGCAGCCACAAGGCCCTTTATGGATCAGTTTGGACACCCCTGTGTTACACTAATAACAGACACCAGTCAAGTGTTTGACATGGTTACGTGTGTGGAATGTTCACACGTTCTAAACCATTGGTTTCAACCATTGGTTAATACATAAAATGTAATAAAGTCACAAACTCAAGGTCCATGGGCTATCAAAAGTCAAATAATGACAATAGTGCAATTGTGACGAGGGTGGGCAAAGTTGGGGGGCCCAAAATTCTAATCTTTCATGGGGCCCAAAATTTCTGGTGGTGCCCCTGCCCTTACCTACACGTCTATTCAAACAGATAATACCTGGAGTAATTGAACCGCTTCTAAAAATAATAAATTCTTCTCTTACGATTGGCTATGTACCCAAATCCTTTAAACTAGCAGTTATCAAACCCCTGATTAAAAAACCTGACCTTGATCCCTGTCAGCTGTCCAATTATCGGCCAATATCAAACCTCCCCTTTATCTCCAAGATCCTTGAAAAAGCTGTGGCACAGCAGTTATGCTCATATTTACATAGGAATAACATCCATGAAATGTATCAGTCAGGATTTAGACCTCATCATAGCACAGAGACAGCTCTGGTTAAAGTAGTAAACGACCTACTGTTGGCGTCTGATCGGGGCTGTGTCTCGCTGCTTGTATTGCTTGACCTTAGTGCAGCATTTGATACCATTGATCATTCCATTCTTCTGGATAGACTAGAAAATGTTGTGGGAGTTAAGGGAATGGCCCTCTCCTGGCTCAGGTCTTATCTAACTGATCGTTATCAGTATGTTGATATAAATGGTGATGTTTCTGGACGTACCGAGGTGAGGTTTGGTGTTCCACAAGGTTCTGTCTTGGGTCCACTGCTTTTTTTCTCTATACATGTTCCCTCTGGGTGATATTATTCGTAAACATTGTATTAGTTTCCACTGTTATGCTGATGACACACAGTTGTATGTATCTGCAAAACCTGATGAGAGACACCAGCTTAATAGAATTGAGGAATGTGTTAAGGACATTAGACACTGGATGCTTATTAATTTCCTTCTGGTTAACTCTGACAAGACTGAAGTACTTGTACTCGGACCACATGCAGCTAGAAGTTAGTTTTCTGATTCCACAGTAACTCTGGATGGCCTTTCTGTTTCTTCACGTGCAGCAGTAAAAGACCTCGGAGTGATTATTGACCCCAGTCTTTCATTCAAAACTCACATTGATAACATTACCCGGATAGCTTTCTTTCATCTCAGAAATATTGCTAAGATAAGAAATTTAATGTCATTGCGTGACGCAGAAAAACTAGTCCATGCTTTCGTTACCTCCAGGTTGGATTATTGTAATGCCTTACTGTCTGGATGTTCCAATAAGTGCATAAACAAGCTCCAGTTAGTTCAAAATGCAGCAGCAAGAGTCCTTACTAGAACTAGAAAATATGACCACATCACGCCTGTCTTATCCACACTGCATTGGCTCCCAATCAAATTTCGTATTGATTATAAAATACTACTATTGACCTTTAAAGCACTAAATGGTCACGCACCACAGTACCTGAGTGAACTTCTGCTCCTCTATGACCCGCCACGCCTACTTGGATCAAAAGGTGCAGGCTATCTGCTGGTACCTCGTATAGTGAAGGCTACATCAGGGGGCAGAGCCTTTTCTTACAAAGCCCCACAGTTATGGAACAGCCTTCCAAGTAATGTTCAGGAATCAGACACAGTCTCAGCATTTAAGTCTAGGCTGAAAACATTTATGTTTAGTCAAGCCTTTTGTTAATGGTGTTTATGAGGTAAAGGTGTAGATCTGGAGGGTCCTCAGA
Source organism: Neoarius graeffei (assembly GCF_027579695.1). Taxonomy (NCBI): domain Eukaryota; kingdom Metazoa; phylum Chordata; class Actinopteri; order Siluriformes; family Ariidae; genus Neoarius; species Neoarius graeffei. Next base: position 119,861,836 of record NC_083571.1, on the reverse strand, counting down.
CATGGAGTGTTTTGGTAAACTGGGATGTATGGATGCTGTCAGTCCCCACTGGCTTGCTCACTCGAGTTTGTTGACAGTGTAGTGGCTGCTGCTTTATGTCCTGGGGCTCCCTCATGCCTGTGTTACCTTCTGGCTCTCTCCTTTTAGTTATGCTGTCATAGTTAGTTGCCGGAGTCCCTGCTTGTACTCGGTGCAATATGTATACTGTTCCTACTTATTCAGGTGACATTGGGCATACCTAACAACCTGTGTTTTCTTTCCCTCCCCCCCCCACCCCAAATCTGTTCCTCTGAGTTACATGGAGTCAACAGGAAATCTTTTGGTGGAGAGGGTGGAGACCTCGACTGGCTATTGTAGCCTGCAGGGAATCGTCCGTCAGGCTTTCTGTCGCATGTCCCAGACCCAGTGAAATGTAACTGAACTGTCTTGGCCAGCCCTAAGGGTCCCATCTGCATCTCATCATTGCTGAGGAGTGTGCTCCCATCACCCAATCAAGCATCCAGCCAGAGCAGGTCATGATATATTTTTTTACCATATTAACATGCCATTGTTGTGTGTTATGCCTGATGTAAAGACTCTAGTCTCTGCGAGCCTACCACACAGACTTAATACTTGTCATTTTTAGGGCATACCTAACAACGTGTTTTCTTTCTCTCTCTCTTCCCCCCCCCCAATCTGTCCCTCTGAGTTACATGTTGATCCTGGGATTGAGATGCTGGCCTCTTCTGCCCCTCGGACCTGCTTGATCCATCCTGGTGCCCTGTGTCTGGTCGGAGTTTTATCGCACCGCTCCTGTGAAGGATGGCCCCATGAGGACAGTTGAGGGTTATACCTGTTAAAACTGTTAATATTATAGTCAGGCTGTCTGTTGTTGCCCAAATGAGGATGGGTTCCCTTTTGAGTCTGGTTCCTCTCGAGGTTTCTTCCTCATGTTGTCTGAGGGAGTTTTTCCTTGCCACCGTCGCCACAGGCTTGCTCATTGGGGATAGATTAGGGATAAAATTAGCTCATGTTTTAAGTCGTTCAAATTCTGTAAAGCTGCTTTGCGACAATGTTTATTGTTAAAAGCGCGATACAAATAAACTTGACTTGACTAGGATGAATTGCGCTAGGCTTATGTTATAGCCGACCTTATAACATTGCTATTTCAGATCCAGAATCATAAAATATATGTGCTCAACCCAACTACAGTGCGAAATCATTCCGTTATAACTTTCCCCAGTTCGCCTAATGTGCGCGTGAGTTTTTCCCCCTCGTGACAGCGCGATGCAGCCTAGCCTCAGTGGACTTCAATGGCATTTGGGAGCTATGCGCTTTTCAATATCAAAATGCAAGACGGTTATTGGACAAATACTGTGAAAACGCCTGCCCACAGACTCCCAGCCTCACAGTGGGAGGGACATGGTAAAGCTTTCCGTGAGGAGACTGGTGATTGGTGAAAGCGGCCGGATATTTTCTTTGACAGCTCGTTTCAAATATAGACAGGCAGCGGTGAATTTCAGTTCAGTCCCATGCGGATTTGCAAGTGCTGTGGTGTATTGTAAGAGATCAGCTTACATTTCGATTTCATTCATTACATACGGTTTCTACCAGCTTTTTTTAGTTTGTATATATTTTCATTGTAAATAAAGTGTAAATATAGTGTTGTCAAGTTTGCTATCTTAGTTCCAGAAATTTCATTTATTTGAGTGACTGAACTTGAACTTGAGGGGGCTAGTCAGCTAGCAAGAAAGCTGCGCACGGATGCCAAGCATTGCTGATTTAATTTTGGCGAAGCCATTTGCCAGTCTTCCTTTCGAGGAAAAAATTAAAATTAAAGAGCAGGGTAGACCAACGCCTCAAATTGACTTGGTGAAAAAGGTAGGGAATAATACTCGTTCCTTTCAGCTCTCCTGGTACGAGAAAATGAATTGGCTAACAGCAAGTGACCCACATCAACAACAGTAAATAGGCTACTTTAGTAATATGTCATGGATGGACCAAAAATATAGAATCTATTTAAAATGTTTATGCTGAGTATATTATATTGGAATATATATTTCTCTGGATATGAATTAAACACAGCTACAATTTGGAAAACATGTTTAAACAAAAACACAGCCGAGAACATTTCACACTACAGACCTGGATTAAAAGTGAAGGGTTATCAAAATTGTCAATAAAACATTTCTCAGTCAAAATAAGTAAAATATAGGGAAAGTGTCATTGAATGAAATGTGTGGCCCCCAGCTCTATGTTTGGCTCCCCAAGGTCAGTGCTTGTGCCTATTCCAGAACACTCTGCTGTTACTGCTGAGGTTCCTGACAAAGAGCTGCTTTCAATAATGATCAATTTTTAAACAACATGCCACAATTTTAAAATATAAAATGTTAAAATATACCCCTCCCCCCCAACACCACCATCATGTATATTGGACAGTAGGCTAATGGGCCAAAAGAACCTGTTATTTCACAGTTTGTGACCCTGCCAACAATCAGCCAGATCAGAGGCAAGAGTATGGGCAAAATTGATGTGTTTTTTCTTTTAAAATCTGGAAATATCGTAACCAACCAGCCTCCCCTGTTTGAAAGACTACCAGCCGCCACTGTTTCATAGGTCTTTGTTTTTGAAATGTTTGAAAATATATCAAACTTGTTTTCAACATTCTGTCTTGTGATTTTGTAAATGCATCACACTCGTGTACATACAGTATGAGTAAACTTTTTAAGAATAATTTAAGGAGTATATTTCCAGTATATAAATAGTAAGCTACAAGTAATATGCCAAGCAAACTTAAAGTATAACAAGTAAACTAGTGAAATAACCAACGTTTATAACAGTATACTTAAAGTATACAATAATAAACTAAAAATAGGGACTCGAAGTATATAACTAGTACAATGGCAGTATATCTAAGTGTACTTGTGGTATACTTTAAGCATACGAGAGGGATATACCAAGTACATTGATTAGTATATAGATGAGTGTACTTGTTGTATACTTTAAAGTGTACTTTTGCAAACTTAAAATGAACTTTAAAGTATACTTTTATAAACTTGAAATGTTCCAATTTAGTCCAAAAAAGTATTAAATTTGTGTACTTTCTAGTACACTAAAAGTACATAGTCTGTAGTAAACTTGCTATACTTATACTGAAGCATACTTAATAAAATGAACTACAAGTATACTACTTTTTGCTAAGGGCTCTGCCCTGTACTTCATTAAAGAAGTTTCTCTCTGTACACTGCCTGTCTTGAGTCTGCTCTTGGGTCCTCACTTCACCTCAGCTTGCCATTTCTGACAGGTTCCCTCCCTAATTATGCCCCTGTGACTATAATGGATGCCTAAACTTCCATCTGCTAAAAGAAACGTTGCTTGCCTGTTTTACCAGTTGATCTCTGTCAGTTGAACCTATGAAGGAGCAAATTAATTTTGTTTGGTTATTCCATGATCATCTTTGAGAACAGTTGTTTTTCCTAAAACGAGGAAAGAGCTCTGAGACAGCTTACACCTTCTGTAGAAAACCAGTTGTTGTTGTTTTACACCCCATTTGCCTTTTGCCTGCTTGAACCTCTTTTATGGATTGGTTTTTGGGACATCCTAGCCTGTTAGGAAGTTGGGGTCAGAGTGCAGGGTCATTCATGAAGGTTAAAGTTGTTCTCAGGGGGCCCCACAGTGGCAGTGCTGATCAGTAACCCAGAGCCTTAACCACTGAGCCATTGAGCATTACAGGTATTAAGGTATTAACCAGAACAACATACACCATACCCAGAGGTTGACCTGGGGAGCAGTGGGGGGGTCAGGTGCCTTGCTCAAGGGCACTTCAGCCATTCCTGCTGGTCCAGGGAATTGAACCAGTCCCAAAGTTGCTTCTCTAACCATTAGGTCATGGCTTCCCCTTCACAATAAACTTCTTCACATGGACCCTTATAGCCTGATTAAGACAGTTATGTTGCATCATCTTAATATAATAGTGTACATCGGCAATGAATATGAATCTACTCAATATTCTGATGAATACTTTTCGATTATTAACATCACTGAACAAACAGTGTACAATAGAAGATAAAATTCTTACTCTCAGTCAAGGTTGCAAATTCCTAAAATAAAATGGGTGGTAAAAATGGCATCTTTCAAAGACAAAAATATATCAGTGTAAGATTGTGTTTTTATTATTCACACCAGATTATCTGCTGTGAATAAATGTTTTAAAGTGGATTATTTTGGACTTTTATGTAGCCACCATTGTTCCTGGGGAAAAAATTATACAGAATGCTATGAAGAATCCAGGCTGGGGCTCACAGCGATCAGTTGTTATCAGCATTGACTGAGAAGGCACATGTGAAATACACTCAGATGTGTAATGAATGTGAGATGAATTATTTGCTTGATCATTCATGAGATAAAAGTTGATGGAAACTAGTTTGATTAAAAATAGACTAAGTATACATTGTTCAGTCAAGGAAATAAAATTAATTAATGGATTCTTTTTTGGAAAAATAATAGGGTTACAACTTGCTTGTTTACGTTGTGTGGTAATCAGAGGAAACATGTCACGAGCCCAGGGGGTCATTACAGACATGAGACACACAAAACATGAGCACAGCTGTCTATCTGCTTTGTTTGCGTGTGTAATAGCTTGCAAAATATCATTCTTATTATGCCATCAGTGAGACCCAGTGATATAATTCATTGCTCAGTCCTAATAGTTTGAATGGCTATTGATTGAGATTAGATTATAGCCCTTCCATCTAATATCACAACCAGCTGTCACTGCACACAATACAACGGATCTTAAAAGCTGAAAAACAGATGCCTTTGGATTTAGTTTTAAGAAAGACGTAATGTTCTCTATGACTTCTGTAACACTGATCATCACTGAAGACAATATGATGTGGAAAACATTTCAATAGACTTGGCCTTGATAAATCATCTCTCTTTCTTAAGGGAGGAAATGGTAGGTGCAGTGTCTTTTGTGTGGTGTCAAGAAGAAAATCATTAGCTATGCATTATGATTTGAAATGTAACAGGAGTGGAGCCTGAACTCTGCTGGTCCTTTAGTTCCAGGAATTACAGGGTCAGTGAAATGAGTGTGAAGGGAAGAATGAGAAAAAGTGAGTTTCCATCATCGCAGCACTTCTGCAGCAACTCTAATATGACGAATGTGGGAGAATGTAGTAATGCTACTGCATCACTGTATCTCAGCTGGTGAACAACGGTCCAAGACAAGATTTTCATGATTCTGATGAGAGGGTTAGTTGTGATAGAAACACAAAACACCACAACAGACCAGGACAAGGTCATCTTTGGCTTTGTGCCTGAGTCAAATGAGAACTTTCCTACAAGCAATACCAACAATGACATCATCTTGACTTGTTGCCAAAGAAGGGAAAGTTGACTACTAACTGTTTGAGCAAATTCGAAGATCATTAAATAATAAACTCCATTTAAAAATAAAAAAAGCATTAAATCACAATACATAAGAACCTGAAATGCAGAGAGTCCCAGCTGTTGTCTATCCCCTGCTTAGCCAAAACAAGTCTTATAAACGATGAAATATGGGAAGCATTTGGTCCGCTTCATTTATGTGCATAATTATTCTCATCAATAATGCTTTGTTCATTCTGAACCTTTGCACGTGCTGCATGTGCAGTAAAATGCTGCTGTCATCTCTGATTCCACACAAACTTCAACACAAAGGGACAAGAGAAACCTCAGAAACATCAAAAGACAAAATTAAATGTGGTCCATTTGTTTTTACTGGAATACAACTTGCTTCTTTAACAGCATATTCAGTCTAATTCTAATCCACACTAATATTCTGAAGACCAAAAGATTGATATCTTCATTTGGGAAAAAATATATACACATAACAACCCTAATACCAAGAAGTTGGGATGCTGTGTAAACTGTAAATTAAAAAATATATACATGTATGATGATTTGCAAATCATGGAAACCATAGGTTTCATTGAAAATAATACAAAGACAATGTATCATATGTTGAAACTGAGAAATTTTATTGTTTTTTGAAAAATATAAGCTCATTTTGAATTTGATGTCAGAAACATGTTTCAAAAAAGTTGGGACAGGGGCGTGTTTACCACTGTGTTGCATCACCTCTACTTTTAACAACACTCTGTAAATGTTTGGGAACTGAGGAGAGCAATTACTGTAGTTTTAAAAGAGAAATGTTGTCCCATTCTTGCCTGATATACAATTTCAGTTGCTCAACAGTTCGGGGTCTCCTTTGTTGTATTTTGCGCTTCATAATGCACCAAATGTTTTAAATGGGAGACAGGTCTGGACTGCAGCAGGCCAGTTTAGCACCTGGACTCTTTTACTATGGAGCCATGCAGTTGTAATATGTGCAGAAAGTGGTTTGGCATTGTCTTGCTGAAAGAAGGAAGGCCTTCCTTGAAAAAGATTTTTTCTGGATGGCAGCATATTGCTCTGAAACATGTTTATATCATTCAGCATTAATGATGCCTTCCCAGATGTACAAGCTACCCATGTCATGTGCACTAATGCCCCCTCATACCATCACAGACGCTGAATGCTTTTGAGCTGTGCACTGATAACAAGCCAGATGCTCTAACAAGAGGCTCGCCTCTTTAGCCTGGAGGACATGGAGTCCATGATTTCTAAAAAGAATTTCTACTTTTGGTTCATCAGACCTTGGGACAGTTTTCCACTTTGCCTCAGTCCATCGTAAAAGAGCTCGGGCCCAGAGAAGGGGGCAGTGTTTCTGCATAATTGTTTATTCTGCATATTGGTTTATTCTGCATATTGGTTTTAACTTGCATTTGTGGATGCAGTAATGAAGTGTTTTCACAGACAATGGTTTTCTGAAGTGTTCCTGAGCCCATACGTGAGGATGCAGGTACTTACAGATGTATGTGCAGTGGAAGACAGCTTTCAAAGAGTAAACCAAGCCAAAACAAGGGACAGGAATCATAGTAGTAGGCTAGCGTGGGTCAGGCAATCAGCAAACAGTGTAGCGAGGACAAGACAAAGAGTGAGAAAATGAAGAGTTAGCGAGGGTCAATAGTCAGAAAAGCAGTCAGAAAGATACAAGGCTTGGTATAAACTGGGAAACTCAGGATGATACTTCATGATGGTGTGAGTGTGACTGGGGTTTATATGGAGGGACCGGTAATTGTGGAAATGCGAGCCAGCTGTGATTCAGTAGGTGGGAGGTAGAGGGTGCTGTGTGCATTGGGAGTTGTAGTCTGGGTTGGCCATGTTTGTAGTTTGCTCACTCTCAGCGGGTTTACTGACAGAGCCCCCCTCAAGGAGCTACTTCTGGGAGCTGCACTCTTTCGGGGACGCCCTCTATCTCTGGGTGCTGGGCATGGTATTCCTGCTTTAGAAGAGGGTCAAGGATGTCCTTAGACTTGACCCAACTTTGTTCCTCTGGCCTGTACCCCTCCCAAATCTACCAGGTACTCGATTTGGCCTCCTCTTCATCTTGAGTCAAGGATCTTGTTGACCTGGTAGATGGGTTCTCCCTCTAGATTCACTGAAGGGTGTTCTTGGGTAGCTGTATTGTTGGTAAGGGGCCCTGGGATGGCAGGTTTGAGGTCCGAGACGTGGAATGTGGGAGATACTCGGCTGTGAGGGGGAAGTTCCAGGCGGTAAGAGACTTCATTGATGTGGCAGAGAACTTTGAATGGCCCGATGTAGCATGGCTGGAGTTTTCTACAGGTGTTGATCTCTCATAGATTCTTGATGGCCACCCATACTCCGTCGCTGGGAAAGAAGGTAGGAGTCTCCCCTCTATGTCTATCGGCATATGTCTTGTACTTGGCACAGACGACTTCTAGCCGCTGATGAACCTCCTCCCAACTAGCTTGACTGCGCTTGAACCAGTCATCAATGGCCAGTACCTGGCTAGGTGCGTCGTCCCAGGGGAACAAGGGTGGTTGGTAGCCGAGTATGCACTGAAATGGTGCAAGTTGGGTGTCAGAATGTTTTTGCAAGTTTTGTGCATACTCGGCCCAGGGCAGGAAGCATGCCCAGTCCCCCTGGTTGCACATACAATAGATTCTTAGGAAGCAGCCAATTTCTTGGTTCGCTCTTTCTACTTGTCCATTGGACTGAGGGTGATAGCTGGAGGTAAGGCTTATGGACACTCCCAACATCTCCATAAAGCTTGACCAGAACTTGGAAATGAATTGAGGTCCTCTGTCATTGGCAATGTCTTCTGGAATGCCGTAATACCTGAAGACCTGCTGGAATAATAACTCTGCCATCTGAACGGCTGTGGGGATACCAGGCAGAGGAATGAACTTCAAGGCTTTCGAGAATCGATCGATGGTTACCATGCTGGTGGTATTGTTCTGCGAGGAAGGAAGGTCTGTGATTAAATTGATTGTAAGGTGTGACCAGGGTCATTGTGGGATAGGTAGCAGACATAGTTTACCAGCGGGAGAAGATCATGGAACCTTGGCCATAAGGCATGACCCGGTATTTGAAGTTGCCTGTGGCCATGCTGAAGGCAGTTTTCCATTCATCACCCCATTTAATCTGGAACAGGTTATATGTGCTGTGTAGATCAAGCTTGGAAAAAACCTTGGCTGAACGGAGTTGCTCCAGAGCTGCCAGAACCAGAGGGAGAGGATATGGGTACTTGACAGTTACTTCGTTGAGTCCTCTGTAATCAATGCAGGGTCACAGTCCACCCCCTCATTTCTCCATGAAGAAGAAGCCAGCAGATGCAGGAGATTTCGACGGGCAAATGTAACCCTGCTTGAGAGCCTCCTGAATGTATTCCTCTATGGCAGCATGTTCCTTTTGAGATAGGGGATAGATGTGACCTTGGGGCGGAGCCATGCCTGGCCGTAGATGTATGGCACAGTCATACAACCAGTTTGGCGGTAACCCACAGGCCTTCCCCTTACTGAAGGCTTCGGAAAGATCCCGGTAGCACTTGGGAATGTTGTCCATGGAGTTGGGTAGAGGACTCTCTACAGAAGCAGAGGACACTAGGAATTGAGGACGAGAAAGGCAGCTCTGAAAACATGAGTGACCACTGGAGAATTTCCTTGTTTTGCCATGAGATGACAGGATCATGGAGTTGTAGCCAGGGATATCCTAAGATGATGTCGTGATGAACAGTTGTTATGATGTAGAGTGAGATGAGCTCCTTATGCAGTGCACCCACCTGTATCTGTATGGGTTGAGTTCGTGATGTGACCAGTCTGTCGCCTATGGGTCCTCCATCGATTGTCCTGATGCTAAGAGCACTGTGCAAAGGGGTGACTGGCAGGTTGAGCTTCTGCACGAGGGTCTTATTGATAAAGTTCCCCTCTGCTCCTGAATCAATGAAAGTGGACAGGACATGAGTGGAAGATGCCACCTTTAGCAACACTGGGAATTTGGAAGGATTTTGAGTTGAGCTCTCTCACCAGACTCATAGCTTGGACAGGTTTATCTGTTGGGGCTCCCCAGGTAGGTCTGACTGGGCAATGCTGAATGCTGTGATCTGAGCTCCCACAGTAGAAGCACAGTCCCTCCTTGCATTGTCTGGCAAGCTCCGCACGGGTCAACCTTGTGCGTGAAACCTTCATAAGTGAGTTGTCCTCTGGTGGTGAAGCAGGCTTGCTGCTATCGTAGAGAGAGGACTGGTGCTTTAAGAGCTGGTCTAATCAAATTGCCAGGTCAATGAGGGCATCCAGCGAGAGATTCTCATCCCTACACACCAGTTCACTGGTTATCTTGGGATGTAGACCTCGACAAAAAAAACACCTTCAGGGTGGGGTCATTCCACCCACTGGTGGCTGTTAGCATCCTGAAGTCCAGGGCATACTCTGCGACACTTCTAGTGCACTGCAAACTGGCGAGTAGGCTTTCACCAACCTCGATCCCTTCTGGTTCATGATCAAACACCCTCTTAAATAGGGAGAGAAACTGCTTGTAAGATTTCATTTGTTCTCCTCTCCTGTTCCAGACAGCTGTAGCCCAGTGGAGTGCTTTGCCTGTGAGGAGAGACAGAAACATAGCGATTTTCTGCTCATTGGGTAACTCTGGCATGGTGGCAAAATACAAAGAGCTTTGCAGTAAAAAACCTTTACATGCAGTGGTGTCTCCAGTGAACTTCTCAGGCATGGGGAGTTGCAACGCCAGATGAGGAGGAGGCTAGGGGTGCTCTAGGAGAGCCTGCGACATCACATTTGTGAACTATGTCATTCTGGTGTTCAAATCAGCAAGCATCTGTTGATGTTCTCCTAGCAAACGCCCCTGTGCGTTGAGAGCCATCTGTTTTGAATCCTCTACTACATCCATGCTGGCAAAGTATTCTGTGAGGATGTAGGCACTTACAGATGTATGTGCGGCAGAAGACAGCTTTCGAAGAGTAAACCAAGCCAAAATGAAGGACAGGAATCATAGTAGTAGGCTAGCGTGGGTCAGACAATTGGCAAACAGCATAATGAGGACAAGACAAAGAGCAAGAAAATGAGGAAGAGCTAGTGAGGGTCAATAGTCAAAAAAGCAGTCAGAAAGATACAAGGCTTGGTACGAACTGGGAAACTCAGGACAATACTTTGCAATGGTGTGAGTGTGACTGGGGTTTATATGGAGGGACCGGTAATTGCGGAAAAGCAACCCAGCTGTGATTCAGTAGGCGGGAGATAGAGGGCGCTGTGTGCATTGGGAGTTGTAGTCCGGGTTGTCCATGTTTGTAGTTTGCTCACTCTCAGTGGGTTTACTGACACAATACAGTGATTTCCACTACAGACATGTGTCTGCTTTTAATGCAGTGTCTCCTGAGGGCCTGAAAATCACAGGCATCCAATGTCAGTTTTCAACCTTGTCTCTTGCATACAGAGATTTCTCCAGATTCTCTGAACCTTTTAATGATATTATGGACCAGAGATGTCATACCCAAATTCTTTGCAATTTTACATTGAGGAACGTTATTCTTAAGTTGTTAGTCAAGTCAAGTAAAGTTTATTTGTATAGTGCTTTTAACAATAAACATTCTCGCAAAGCAGCTTTACAGAATTTGAATGACTTAAAGCATGAGCTAATTTTATCCCTAATCTATCCCCAATGATGAAGCCTGTGGCGACAGTGGCAAGGAAAAACTCCCTCAGACGACATAAGGAAGAAACCTTGAGAGGAACCAGACTCAAAAGGGAACCCATCCTCATTTGGGCAGCAACAGACAACATGACTATAACATTAACAGTTTTAACATGAAGTCAGTTTTGTTGATGTTATAAACACAAAGGAGAAAACACAGGTTGTTAGGTATGCCCAATGTCACCTGAATAAGTAGGAACAGTATACATTTTGCGCTGAGTATAAGCAGGGACTCTGGCAAAACTAAATATGACAGCATAACTAAAAGGGGAGAGCTAGAAAGTAACACAGGCATGAGGGAGCCCCAGGACATAAAGCAGCCAGCCACTACCCCGTCAACAAACTTGAGTGAGCAAGTGAGTGGGGACTGACAGCATCCATACATCCTAGTTTACCAAAACAATCTATGTCTGAGGACCCTCCAGATCTACTCCTTTACCTCATAAGAAGAAGAAACCTTTATTTGTCACATGCACACTTCAAGCACAGTGTAATTCATCCTCTGCATTTAACCCATCTGAAGCAGTGAACACACACACACACACCCAGAGCAGTGGGCAGCCACACCAGAGTGCCCGGGGAGCAGTCAGGGGTTCAGTACCTTGCTCAAGGGCACCTGCACCTTTTGATCTACGTAGGCATGGCGGGTCATAAAGGACCAGAAGTTCACCTAGGTACTGTGGTGCAAAACCATTCAGTGCTTTAAAGGTCAATCGTAGTACTTTATAATCAATATAAAATGTGATTGGGAGCCAATGCAGTGTGGATAAGACAGGGGTGAAGGGGTCATATTTTCTAGTTCTAGTAAGGACTCTTGCTGCTGCATTTTGAACTAACTGGAGCTTGTTTATGCACTTATTGGAACATCCAAACAGTAAGGCATTGCAATAATCCAACCTGGAGGTAATGAAAGCATGAACTAGTTTTTCTGCATCTTGTAGTGACATTACATTTCTTATCTTAGCAATATTTCTGAGATGAAAGAAAGCTATCTGGGTAATGTTTTCAATGTTAGTGTAGCAAGAGTTCTAGGTGGGTGGAGCACAGAAGCACGGCAGGCCAGAACTGAGTTCTCAAAAACTCGTTTATTTAGCTTTTCAGCTTTTATATTCCCTCTCACACACATGCGCACACACACAAGCGTCCAGGTTGGGGGAGAGCTCCCTTCCTCTGCTCTCCCTCTCCTTTATAGGGCACGGTCACTGGGGAAGACACACAAACACAGGTTAATTCCCATCAGGTGTAGTGATTCTGCCACTTACCTTCCCTAACTCCACCCTCCCTTCACAGACTGACGCTTGACCACGCCCCCACTGCCACATACCCCCACCGCCCGACTCAGGCCGGGGAGCCATCTGGCCTGAAGCCGACTCCCCCCCCCTCTTGACAGGAGAGGAAGTCCACCATGACCATCTGCGCCCCCGGCCTGTGGACCACCTCGAACTTAAATGGCTGGAGTGCCAGATACCAATGGGTGATCCGTGCATTGGCATCCTTCATGAGATGGAGCCACTGCAGGGGTGCGTGGTCCGAACAGAGGGTGAAAGGGGGCCCCAGCAGGTAGAAGCAGAGGGCAAGGACCACCCACTTGATGGTGAGGCATTCCTTTTCTATTGTGTTGTAGCGGCCCTCGCGCACTGACAGCTTCCAGCTGATGTACAGCACTGGACGGTCCTCCCCCTCCACCTCCTGGGACAGAACAGCCCCCAGCCCCCTGTCTGACACGTCTGTCTGCAAAACAAATGGGAGAGTGAAGTCAGGGGAGTGTAATAGTGGCCCCCCCACACAGTGCAGCCTTTACCTCAGAGAAAGCCTGCTGGCATTGCTCCATCCACTGGACCGGATCTGGTGCCCCCTTTTTAGTGAGATCAGTCAGCGGGCTGGTGACGCCTGAATAATTAGGTATAAACCTACGATAATAGCCAGCCAGCCCCAGGAACTGTCTCACCCCCTTTTTGGTCTTGGGCCTCGAGCAGGCTGCAATCACTGCTGTCTTGTTGATTTGGGGACGCACCTGCCCATTGCCCAAATGGAAGCCCAGATACCGTACTTCCACCTGCCCAATTGCATACTTCTTTGGGTTGGCTGTGAGACCCGCTCACCTCAGCGACCCAAGGATGGCCCTCAGGTGTTTTAGGTGCTGCGGCCAGTCATTACTGTAAATAATGATGTCATCTAGGTATGCAGCCGCATAGGTGGCGTGGGGGCAGAGGACCCTATCCATAAGCCGCTGGAACGTAGCGGGCACCCCAAACAGCCCAAAAGGAAGTGTGATGAACTGGTGTAAGCCAAATAGTGTGGAAAAGGCTGTTTTCTCTCAGGATAGTGGAGTCAAGGGGATCTGCCAATATCCCTTTGTCAAATCCAGTGTCAAATAAAAATGAGCTGTGCCTAGTCGATCAAGCAACTCATCGATACAAGGCATTGGGTATGCATCGAATTTAGACACCGCGTTGACTTTTCTATAGTCCACACAGAACCGGACCGACCTGTCGGCCTTGGGCACCAAGACCACCGGGCTGCTCCAGTCACTGTGGGACTCCTTGATGATGCCCATTTCGAGCATGGCCTCGAGTTCTTCCCAAACCACCTTTTTTTGTGTTCGGGCAGTCTGTAAGGGCGGCTATGCACTACTACCCCCGGGGGTGTCTCAATGTGGTGTTCTATGAGGTGGGTGTGGCCGGGCAGGGGCGATAACACGTCAGAAAATTCTGTTTGCAACTGGGCAACCTCTGCAAGTTGGGTCGGGGAGAGGTGGGCTCCATAGGGGACCAGAGCGGTGGGCAATATCAATTTTCCTTTTTGAACCTCCTGCCCCAGCTCTGCCTTCTCTGGAACCACTGACACCAACGCCATGGGGACCTCCTCACTCCAAAGTTTTAACAGACTGAGGTGGTAAATCTGTAACGCCCTGCCCCTGTCTGTTCACCTCACCTCATAGTCGACGTCCCCCATTCGCCGTGTGACCTCAAAGGGTCCTTGCCACCTGGCAATTAATTTGGAGCTCGATGTGGGCAACAACATGAGTACTTTATCTCCCGGCGTGAACTCCCTAAGGTGCGTGCCCCTGTCGTACAGACAGACTTGACGTTCTTGGGCCTGCTGCAAATTCTCCTGGGTTAAGTGCGTGAGGGTGTGGAGTTTGGCGTGCAGGTCGATAACGTACTGAATTTCATTTTTGCTTGTTGAAGGTCCCTCCTCCCAATTTTCACACAGCACATCTAGAATGCCAAGCAGCTTACGCCCATATAATAATTTGAATGGGGAGAACCCCGTGGAGGCTTGTGGGACCTCTCGCACTGCGAATAACAGGGGCTTGAGCCATTTATCCCAGTTGCGTGCATCCTCACTTACAAATTTTTTAATTATGTTTTTGAGGGTACGATTGAACTGTTCGACTAAGCCATCCATTTGTGGGTGATAAACGCTGGTGCGGATAGGCTTAATTCCCAGTAACCCATGCAGTTCACGCAGTGTACGTGACATAAACGCAGTGCCTTGATCAGTCAGAATCTCTTTGGGGATTCCAACTCGGAAGATGACGCGGAAGAGTGCTTCCGCAATACTGCATGCTGAGATATTGCGAAGAGGCACTGCTTCCGGATATCGCGTTGCATAGTCCACCAGAACTAAAATAAAGCAATACCCTCGTGTTGACCGATCTAATGGCCTGACGAGATCGATCCCAATTCTTTCGAACGGGGTCTCAATTAATGGCAGAGGGTGCAAAGGCGCTTTTGGAATGGCAGCTGGATTTACTAACTGCCATTTGCGACATGCCGTACACCGCCTACGGACATCGCCGCGAATCCCTGGCCAATAGAACCAGGCCATTATTCGGGTTAGTGTCTTATCCTGCCCCAAGTGTCCAGCCATGGGATTAAAGTGAGCTGCCTGGAATACAAATTCCCAGTGGCTCTTTGGGATCAAAAGCTGAGTTATTGGTTCTTTAGTCTGAGTGTCCTGCGTCACTCGGTATAACCTATCCTTAATAATGGAGAAATAGAGGAAGGATGAGGTGGCGTTTGGCTGGAGTGTTTGACCATCGATTACTCTCACTCGGTCAAACGCAGGCCGTGAGGGATTCCCTGAGAGAGGGCGGAGGAGCCTGCTGCTCATCACTCTGACGCAGTGATGACATAGATGGCTCTGTGACAGCTGCTCCCACCAATGCCACACCAGGACCTCCCCCTGCTAAACTATGGCAGGCCCCACTCTTCACTAAATGAGTCATTAATTCCCCAAGTCCCAGCCAATCAGTCCTCAAAATTATCGAGTGGGTAAGGCGAGGATTAACCGCCGCCTGTACTCTAAATTTCTCCCCTCTAAATAGAATGTGGACCAACACTAAAGGGTAGTTGTCAACATCCCCATGCACACACAACACCTTGACCAATTGTGCTCTCCCCAATGCCTCGTCTTGCACCAGGCTTTGGTGGATTGAGGTCTGATTACAGCCGGAGTCCACCAAAGCCTGATACGTATCCCCTTGGATACTCACTGGTATGCGATACGCTCTGGCCTGATCAAGGGCGGTCTCTGGCGCGTCAGAAATCCAGACCACCACGCCCACCTCCATTGCCGAGTACTGATGCTGGAGGTGCTCCGGCTCCCCGCAGCGCCAGCATACCGGCCCAGGCTCTCTCTCTGCACCGGTGTTCCGGAGTTCACTCACCTGGGGGGGGGAAGACACAGACATGGAAGTAGGAAACAGTAGGGCACTGCGGGTGCGGCGGGCTGGCTGGGGTGAAACTGGCCCACGCCTCCACAGTGGAGGAACGGGGCGAGGACGAGGAACAGGGGGAGAGGGAAAGAGAGAAGAGAGGGGAGAAGAAGAGATATGCTGTCCTGCCGTCAGAACAGCCGCCATATGGTCCTCCACCAGCTCAATGGCCCGATCCAGTGACACCAGGCGATGGCACTGGACCCACTCTGTGGTTCCTCCTGGAAGTCGGGCAACGAATTGTTCCAGCGCCACCAGGTCGATGATTCCCTCAGCATCATGGTTGTCGGCCCTCAGCCACCGTCGGCAGGCGTCCCAGGGCTGCTGGCCAAACGCGACCATCAGCTACTGCACAGAGCTTTATAAATGATCTTCCAGAGTTAGCAACTTTGATTGGGTCACTGTCAGACACTGCAGAACTTGATCAGGCAATTGAATGCTTAGAGTCAACATTCTGCTATACTTTAGATAATGTAGCTCCTCTAAAAAGGAAAATGATCAGAGCCAAAAAAATTAGCACCCTGGTATAATGATGACACTCACACATTAAAACAGACCACTCGAAAATTGGAACATTAATGGCGTCAAACAAAATTGGTAGCATTCAAATTAGTGTGGAAGGAGAGCTTCCTGAAGTATAGAAAAGCTCTTAGTGCTGCTATATCAACATCTCTCAACCCCCCTCCAATCTGTCCCTCTGAGTTACATGTCAATCCTGGGATCAAGATGCTGAACCTCTTCTGCTCCTTGGACCTGCCTGATCCATCCTGATCCCCTATTTCTGGTTGGAGTCTCATCGCATCACTCCTGTGGAGGATGGCCCCATATGGACAGTTGAAAGTCACACTTGGAGGACGCTCTGGACTCTTACAGTAATGCTTTTATGGCTGAGGACTACAGTTGACTTGCTAACTTTAGGACTGCAGTTGTCATGAACAGTTTTGCACTCAAGTTTCCATTAATGAAGAGTTTATAACATCAACGAAACTGACTTCATGTTAAAACTGTTAATGTTATAGTCATGTTGTCTGTTGTTGCCCAAATGAGGATGGGTTCCCTTTTGAGTCTGGTTCCTCTCGAGTTTTCTTCCTCATGTCATCTGAGGGAGTTTTTCCTTGCCACTGTCGCCACATTGGGGATAGATTAGGGATAAAATTAGCTCATGTTTTAAGTCGTTCAAATTCTGTAAAGCTGCTTTGCGACAGTGTTTACTGTTAAAAGCGCTATACAAATAAACTTGACTTGACTTGACTTGCCTTGCCTTTGATGATAGTTGTGGGCAGCAATGTCGAACATGTCACTCCAAAATCTCCCATGGGTTCATATCTGGTGACTATAAAAGGCCATAGTATATTATTCACACCATTTTCATCAAATCTTTTAGTGAGCCCATCACCTGTGACATCACCAAAGCCCACAACCTCTAACTTCTCACAGAAATGAGAAAAAATGCCAACAAATTAACACCAGGATCGCTAAGGACATCAACACTTTTATTTCATTTCAGGATGGATTTCCTTTAATTTGTCACCTGTCTTTAGTCAATTCTGCACAAATGAAAATGAGTATACTGAGTACATAATTTTATTATTAGCTTTGGTAGAACTCTTGACTTATTGTGGGAAGTGAATTTCTTAGTCTTGGTCCAGTCAGCAGGAAAACCAATAAAGAATAAGCACAAAGCGATGACTCTTAAAGCTGAAAAACAGTCATACTTGGATTAGCTTTGAGGACGTGCTCTTTATATCTCCTTTTACATTGATAAGCATTAAAGACTTTGTAATGTGGAAAGCATCTTTTTACACCTGGCCTCTAACTTTGATAAATCACCTCTCTTGCAAAAAACAAAACAAAAACTTCCAAGCAAATGTAATGTGAGTGTAGCCAGTGTTCTGCTGTTCCTTGAGCTCCAACAATTACAGTGTAAGTAGAGGAGAGTAAGCAAGAAGGAATGACAGAGTTAGAAAATGAGCAAGAGAAGTTTCCATCATCACAGTGCTTCTGTGGCTACTTAAACCTCTACTATTACAAATGTGGGAGAATGTGGTAATGCTACTGCAATGGTCTGTCTCAGCCATTTCTCCTCAACTTTCAGCCAGCATGCATTCATTACATCATATACATAATAATAACGTTACAGCAGAGGTGGTGAGGACTGAGACAAGACCTGAAACACTAACCAGGCTGAACCCTGAGGGTAATGGATGGTGCTGGAAAGCAAATCAATCATGTACTGTATATCACCCACAACCTTGCTGTTTACTGCTGACTAAGCGAGTAACACCACAGTGATTTGGGTCAGCCAGAACATCCCTCCCACCTCTGGGCAAGCTCCACACGTCTGTGCATGTTGTTTCCATGATCCTCTTCGGCAAAAATGAATGCATTCTGAGCCTGGCTATGTCTGATCCTGGTGCGCTGAGGAATGTTATTTTATGCAGTGAAGTGAGCTGCACCCACTTCAGTGGTGTCTGATTCTTTTTTATGAGGTTATGAAAACTCTAGTCGTGCATTCTGTTACTTAAATTCTTGACTTATCACCTTTTGTGTATATAGCATGTTAAAAGGCAATTCCATGAGTCGTGAGCTGACTTCTTTTTTTTCCCCGCCCCACTGGACAAGCAAAATTAGCTAAAGGGTAAAATGTAAAGGTATTGAACTCAGCCCTAGTCACAATTTTGGCTTTTAAGGAGAAATTAAGGCTAGACTGAGATGAGAAAGTTGTTTTAATTAGTAAATCTTCTCAAAAGCATTAAAATGGTCATTTTGAAAGACTACATTCTATTTATATGTTTAAAGGACTGAAGGACCTCATATTCCCAAGGTTGGTATTTGTCAGACCGGAATCTGAATAGAGGGTTTATTTTATTTTATTTTATTTTATTTTATTTTTTATGCAGTCGTTTTCTTCGGCACTGGTTAAACTTGTGGTCAGTAAGGCATTACTGAACCATAAAATCCTTAACTCTCATACTGTCTAAAATGGTCTTAAACAGAGATATAAACAGAGGTCATCATGTCTGCTTGGCAATCTGCAGCGTCCTGTAAAACTTGCCTTGATCAAGTCTGCCACCTAGTGGCGGATCAGGTTTAGCAGACAGTGGCCAAGCTGATGCCAGGGCTCGTAATGTCCGAATTAAAGACAAATGGTGAGCTGTGACTCATTTCCTCGTTGCCTCTGGGGAGGAAGAGAAGGTGTGCTCTTTCTAAAGTTTCCTTCTGCCTCCATGTGATGTCAGAAATGAAGCCAGAATCTGCAGTCCTGAAGCCTTGAAATGTCTGGGTGTAGTTTTGCTCCAAACGTGTTCAGTTATGAGCTGTTAATAACACTCAAATTCTGAATTTTTCTTGAATGGTTCTTGCACTGCTGGGAGTCAGATGATGGCAAGCCTTGTCCCATTCCTTCCAAACATTTGGTCTGTTTCAATCAGATCCGAGGTCTGTCATGAGATGGTGTTTGGCAGCTGAGGATGGATAAGCCCAGTTTTTTCTGCAGTGGAGCTTAGATACTGTGCTTTGTGTACAGTAACTTTCAGCTTGATTGCTCTGAATGTTCAGTACACGTTCACATCAGAAATTAGTCAGAGGATAAGTGTTTGATTTGAGAGAAAGGCTTACGCTATAAGCAGCATGTTTTCCACAGGACTTCATGTTTACGTTCCCATGACTTCGGACTCACTCTTCACTCGGTTAGCTCAGTGTCATGTTTATGCAAGCTGCAGTGTTTTGATGCAAATGCGTTTCCAGGGTGATTTATTGAAAGATCAAATCCATGCTCACTTAATAGGAATGTGGCATCTGGGGATCAATCGAGTTTCCTTGTTTAGAGAAGGCACTCAACTAGGCCAGTTAGTGATGCAGTGAACCTACTGCTTTCAGACAAGCAATTATGGGATGTTAATCATCAGCAGTTGAAGACAATGACAACACCTCCCACAGCTGCTCCAGGCAATTTGACTGAAGTACTACAGTGACTTTAGGGCTACCTTCTCTGAATCCTGGGTCTCTTAACTTTCTGTTATGTATTCCAGAACCCTCAGACGTGTGTTCTGTCAGGGACTGAGCTGTTACAGGAATAAGCACTGACATGGTGGTGTGATGTGGCACAATGTGAAGTCGAGTTACTGTTACCAACTTGAAGTTTCATTAATTTCCTATAAAAGTGCTTTATTCCCCTTTTAAATCACAGCAATTTGCCTACGATTGCAATTTTTTATTTTATTAAAGAACATCATGTCATACATTTTAACCACTTCATGCATTTAATGTTGTTGTGCTTCATAATCTGCGAAACAGATCATAGTGGTTATAAACAGACCTTTCCTTGACAACCTCTCTTTTTTCCTCTCTTGACGTTAATAAGTTAATGACATGATAAAATACAGCTTATCACGTTTCCAAGAAATCATAAAGTCATCTGTCCTGAAGACTTTGCAGTGACAGAAAACTGAATGACCGTAGCAAAGTGCTGACACCACAGACTCCTTCCATGAGTCTTAAACAGAAAACATCACCATATCAAGTTTATTCAAGTTTCAAGTTTATTTGTACAGCGCTTTTAACAATAAACATTGTCGCAAAGCAGCTTTACAGAATTTGAACGACTTAAAACATGAGCTAATTTTATCCCTAATCTATCCCCAATGATGAAGCCTGTGGCGACGGTGGCAAGGAAAAACTCCCTCAGACGACATGAGGAAGAAACCTCGAGAGGAACCAGACTCAAAAGGGAACCCATCCTCATTTGGGCAACAACAGACAGCCTGACTATAATATTAACAGTTTTAACAGGTATAACCCTCAACTGTCCTCATGGGGCCGTCCTTCACAGGAGCGGGGCGATAAAACTCCGACCAGACACAGGGCACCAGGATGGATCAAGCAGGTCCAAGGGGCAGAAGAGGCCAGCATCTCAATCCCAGGATCAACATGTAACTCAGAGGGACAGATGGGGGGGGGGGGGGGGGAGAGAGAAAGAAAACACGTTGTTAGGTATGCCCTAAAAATGACAAGTATTAAATCTGTGTGGTAGGCTCGCAGAGACGAGAGTCTTTACATCAGGCATGACGCACAATGGCATGTTAATATGGTAAAAAATATATCATGACCTGCTCTGGCTGGATGCTTGATTGGGTGATGGGAGCACACTCCTCAGCAATGATGAGATGCAGATGGGACCCTTAGGCCTGGCCAAGACAATTCAGTTACATTTCACCGGGTCTGGGACATGCGACAGAATGTCTGACGGCCGATTCCCTGCAGGCTACGATAGCCAGTCGAGGTCCCCACCGTCTCCACCAAAAGATTTCCTGTTGACTCCATGTAACTCAGAGGGACAGATTTGGGGTGGGGGGGGGGGAGAGAAAGAAAACACAGGTGGTTAGGTAAGCCCAATGTCACCTGAATAAGTAGGAACAGTATACATATTGCACCGAGTACAAGCAGGGACTCCGGCAACTAACTATGACAGCATAACTAAAAGGAGAGAGCCAGAAGGTAACACAGGCATGAGGGAGCCCCGGGACATAAAGCAGCCAGCCACTGCACCGTCAACAAACTCGAGTGAGCAAGCAAGTGGGGACTGACAGCATCCATACATCCCAGTTTACCAAAACACTCTGTCTGAGGATCCTCCAGATCTACACCTTTACCTCATAAACACCATTAACAAAAGGCTTGACTAAACAGATATGTTTTCAGCCTAGACTTAAATGCTGAGACTGTGTCTGATTCCCGAACATTACTTGGAAGGCTGTTCCATAACAGTGGGGCTTTGTAAGAAAAGGCTCTGCCCCCTGATGTAGCCTTCACTATACGAGGTACCAGCAGATAGCCTGCACCTTTTGATCTAAGTAGGCGTGGCGGGTCATAGAGGAGCAGAAGTTCACTCAGGTACTGTGGTGCGAGACCATTTAGTGCTTTAAAGGTCAATAGTAGTATTTTATAATCAATACGAAATTTGATTGGGAGCCAATGCAGTGTGGATAAGACAGGCGTGATGTGGTCATATTTTCTAGTTCTAGTAAGGACTCTTGCTGCGGCATTTTGAACTAACTGGAGCTTGTTTATGCACTTATTGGAACATCCAGACAGTAAGGCATTACAATAATCCAACCTGGAGGTAACGAAAGCATGGACTAGTTTTTCTGCATCATGCAATGACATTAAATTTCTTATCTTTGCAATATTTCTGAGATGAAAGAAAGCTATCCGGGTGATGTTATCAATGTGAGTTTCGAATGAAAGACTGGGGTCAATAATCACTCCGAGGTCTTTTACTGCTGCACGTGAAGAAACAGAAAGGCCATCTCGAGTGGAAAACTTACTTCTAGCTGCATGTGGTCCTAGCACAAGTACTTCAGTCTTGTCAGAGTTAAGCAGAAGGAAATTTATAAGCATCCAGTGTCTAATGTCCTTAACACATTCCTCAGTTTTATTAAGCTGGTGTCTCTCATCAGGTTTTGCAGAGACATACAACTGTGTATCATCAGCATAACAGTGGAAACTAATACAATGTTTACGAATAATATCGCCCAAAGGTAACATATATAGAGAAAAAAGCAGTGGACCCAAGACAGAACCTTGTGGAACACCAAACTTTACCTCGGTACGTCTAGAAATATCACCATTTATATCGACATACTGATAACGATCAGTTAGATAAGACCTGAGCCAGGAGAGGGCCATTCCCTTAACTCCCACAACATTTTCTAGTCTATCCAGAAGAATGGAATGATCAATGGTATCAAATGCTGCACTAAGGTCAAGCAACACAAGTAGCGAGACACAGCCCTGATCAGACGCCAACAGTAGGTCGTTTACTACTTTAACCAGTGCTGTCTCTGTGCTATGATGAGGTCTAAATCCTGACTGATACATTTCATGGATGTTATTCCTATGTAAATATGAGCATAACTGCTGTGCCACAGCTTTTTCAAGGATCTTGGAGATAAAGGGGAGGTTTGATATTGGCCGATAATTGGACAGCTGACAGGGATCAAGGTCAGGTTTTTTAATCAGGGGTTTGATAACTGCTAGTTTAAAGGATTTGGGTACATAGCCAATCATAAGAGAAGAATTTATTATTTTTAGAAGCGGTTCAATTACTCCAGGCATTATCTGTTTGAATAGATGTGTAGGTAAGGGATCTAGTACGCAAGTTGAGGCTTTTGATGTAGAGATTAATGAGAGTAATTCAGTTTCTTTTAGGGGAGTAAAACATTCTAACTGATGATCTGATACAGTTATATTGTTAACTACAAGGTCACTTTCATTGTCTAACCTTAAATTAGTAGTTTGAATTTTTTGTCGGATATTCTCAATTTTGTCATTAAAAAAATTCATGAAGTCGTTGCTACTACATACTGCAGGTGTGCATGTGTTGATAGTGGACTTATTCCTGGTTAATTTTGCTACAGTATTAAATAGGAATCTAGGATTATTTTTGTTATCTTCTATTAGGGAGGAGAGATATGTTGATCTCGCAGCACTAAGAGCTTTTTAACCATATCAATGATTATACATTTTTCTTTCTGAAATAAGTTCTAATATGGGGCAGTGTGGTGGTGCAATGGTTAGTACTGTTGCCTCACAGCAAAAAGGTTTTGGGTTCCAACCTCATGGGTGACAAGGGGACTTTCTGTGTGGAGTTTGC
This sequence comes from Neoarius graeffei, assembly GCF_027579695.1. Lineage (NCBI taxonomy): Eukaryota > Metazoa > Chordata > Actinopteri > Siluriformes > Ariidae > Neoarius > Neoarius graeffei. Next base: position 119,838,392 of record NC_083571.1, on the reverse strand, counting down.
ATGTTCTCCTGAGTTGTTTGCGCCGAGTCCTTTTTTCCCACGAGTGTTGGCGTTAATTACTAATCTTTTTTAACTTTTTTCTACAAATAATTTTCCAGTATCCTCTTCATTTTTACTGTACTGTCGCTTTCCTTTTTTACTTTCCACTTTCGCTTTCCTTTTTCCGTTTTTTTCTCTCTCTTTTTTCAGAAGAACACAGAGACCGGAAGCTTTCTTTTTCTTTTTTTTCTCTCCTCCTGTGTAAAGACCACAAGCGGAGGCCATCTACATCGGATCTGCTTTAATATCAACAGATCTTCGATGAAGGTATGTGAATCCTTTCATCATGGCACACCTTCAGCCTGTTCAGTGTGCTGAGTGCAGGATGTTTAGTGATTCTTCCTCCATGGCTAGCAATAGCTTTATTTGTGATAAGTGCAGATTAGTTAGCTCTCTGATGGAGAAGATTATAGTGCTAGAAGCGTGTGTCCAGACTTTAAAGAAGGCCAGTGAGCGTGAGAACAGTGTAGTTTCTGTAGAGGAAAGTCTGGATGCCCTAGGTGGAGTTTGTAATCCCCCAACTCCAGCATTAGAGCCCTTACAGCGGGGCGAATGGGTGACGACTTGGTGGCATAAGCGTAGAGCCAAAGCTACCGCTGAGGCTCACCCACTGGAGCACCACTCCTCTCCGCATCACGTGTTGAACAGGTTTGCTCTCCTTAGTGATGCACTCGCTGAGAAACCTGAAAGAGCTCTGGTTATAGGGGACTCTATCATACGGCACGTGAAAGTAGCTCAGCCTTTAGGGGCACCAGCAGCTTTAGTCAGGTGTATACCGGGAGCCAGGGCGCCAGACATAGCAGGTAATCTTTGGGTACTAGGCAAGCACAGGTTCTCAAAGATAGTTATCCATGCAGGAGCTAATGATATACGCCTTCGTCAGTCTGAGGTTACTAAGAGTAACTTTGTAGAGGTGTTTAAATTAGCGAAGGCGATGTCCGATGCTGTAGTATGCTCTGGCCCCATCCCAATGTGGCGTGGCGATGTAGCTTACAGCAGGTGATGGTCGCTGAACTGCTGGTTGTCCAGGTGGTGCTCTGAAAACAGTGTGGGCTATATAGATAATTGGGCTAATTTTGAGGGCACTGCTGGCCTGTTAGGGCGGGACAGTATCCATCCCACTCGGGAAGGTGCTGCTCTCATTTCCTGCAGCATAGATCATAGTCTCAGAACAGGCCTAGTTAATTTCTGACAATCCAGAGCCAAGGCCAGGGAGCAGACGAACAGGCTAAACTGACTGTGCAGCTAGCAGACAGAGTCGTCATTCACGGTCCACTACATCGAGACTGTGTCTGTTCCCCGAGCTCAACAAAAAAGTAGAAATATTCAGAGTGTTTGTTCCAGTAACCTAATCAAAATAAAATTAGATCATACTGACTGTACAGCTGCAGCCAGCACCTTTGATCTAAAGGTGGGGCTATTAAATATTAGATCTCTTACATCTAAAGCACTAATGGTTAATGAACTCATTACTGATCAGGAGTTTAATGTACTTTGTTTAACTGAAACATGGATTAAGCCAAATGAATATATAGCATTAAATGAAGCGAGTCCTCCTGGATACAGTTATATACACCAGCCTCGTCTAACTGGCAGAGGAGGAGGCGTCGCGGTTATTTATCAAATCAAATCAAATCAAGTTTATTTGTATAGCGCTTTTAACAATAAACATTGTCGCAAAGCAGCTTTACAGAATTTGAACAACTTAAAACATGAGCTAATTTTATCCCTAATCTATCCCCAATGATGAAGCCTGTGGCGACGGTGGCAAGGAAAAACTCCCTCAGACGACATGAGGAAGAAACCTCGAGAGGAACCAGACTCAAAAGGGAACCCATCCTCATTTGGGCAACAACAGACAGCCTGACTATAATATTAACAGTTTTAACAGGTATAACCCTCAACTATCCTCATGGGGCCATCCTTCACAGGAGCGGTGTGATAAAACTCCGACCAGACACAGGGCACCAGGATGGATCAAGCAGGTCCGAGGGGCAGAAGAGGCCAGCATCTCAATCCCAGGATCAACATGTAACTCAGAGGGACAGATTGGGGGGGGGGAGAGAGAGAAAGAAAACACGTTGTTAGGTATGCCCTAAAAATGACAAGTATTAAATCTGTGTGGTAGGCTCGCAGAGACGAGAGTCTTTACATCAGGCATAACACACAATGGCATGTTAATATGGTAAAAAATATATCATGACCTGCTCTGGCTGGATGCTTGATTGGGTGATGGGAGCACACTCCTCAGCAATGATGAGATGCAGATGGGACCCTTAGGGCTGGCCAAGGCAATTCAGTTACATTTCACCGGGTCTGGGACATGCGACAGAATGTCTGACGGCCGATTCCCTGCAGGCTACGATAGCCAGTCGAGGTCTCCACCCTCTCCACCAAAAGATTTCCTGTTGACTCCATGTAACTCAGAGGGACAGATTTGGGGTGGGGGGGAGGGAAAGAAAACACAGGTGGTTAGGTATGCCCAATGTCACCTGAATAAGTAGGAGCAGTATACATATTGCACTGAGTACAAGCAGGGACTCCGGCAACTAACTATGACAGCATAACTAAAAGGAGAGAGCCAGAAGGTAACACAGGCATGAGGGAGCCCCGGGACATAAAGCAGCCAGCCACTACACCGTCAACAAACTCGAGTGAGCAAGTGAGTGGGGACTGACAGCATCCATACATCCCAGTTTACCAAAACACTCTGTCTGAGGATCCTCCAGATCTACACCTTTACCTCATAAACACCATTAACACAAGGCTTGACTAAACAGATATGTTTTTAGCCGAGACTTAAATGCTGAGACTGTGTCTGATTCCCGAACACTACTTGGAAGGCTGTTCCATAACTGTGGGGCTTTGTAAGAAAAGGCTCCGCCCCCTGATGTAGCCTTCACTATACGAGGTACCAGCAGATAGCCTGCACCTTTTGATCTAAGTAGGCGTGGCGGGTCATAGAGGAGCAGAAGTTCACTCAGGTACTGTGGTGCGAGACCATTTAGTGCTTTAAAGGTCAATAGTAGTATTTTATAATCAATACGAAATTTGATTGGGAGCCAATGCAGTGTGGATAAGACAGGCTTGATGTGGTCATATTTTCTAGTTCTAGTAAGAACTCTTGCTGCTGCATTTTGAACTAACTGGAGCTTGTTTATGCACTTATTGGAACATCCAGACAGTAAGGCATTACAATAATCCAACCTGGAGGTAACGAAAGCATGGACTAGTTTTTCTGCATCATGCAATGACATTAAATTTCTTATCTTTGCAATATTTCTGAGATGAAAGAAAGCTATCCGGGTGATGTTATCAATGTGAGTTTCGAATGAAAGACTGGGGTCAATAATCACTCCGAGGTCTTTTACTGCTGCACGTGAAGAAACAGAAAGGCCATCCAGAGTTACTGTGTAATCAGAAAACTTACTTCTAGCTGTATGTGGTCCGAGTACAAGTACTTCAGTCTTGTCAGAGTTAAGCAGAAGGAAGTTAATAAGCATCCAGTCTCTAATGTCCTTCACACATTCCTCAATTCTATTAAGCTGGTGTCTCTCATCAGGTTTTGCAGAGACATACAACTGTGTGTCATCAGCATAACAGTGGAAACTAATACAATGTTTATGAATAATATCGCCCAGAGGTAACATATATAGAGAAAAAAGCAGTGGACCCAAGACAGAACCTTGTGGAACACCAAACTTTACCTTGGTATGTCTAGGAATATCACCATTTATATCAACATACTGATAGCGATCAGTTAAATAAGAGCTGAGCCAGGAGAGGGCCGTTCCCTTAACTCCTACAACATTTTCTAGTCTATCCAGAAGAATGGAATGATCAATGGTATCAAATGCTGCACTAAGGTCAAGCAACACAAGTAGCGAGACACAGCCCTGATCAGACGCCAACAGTAGGTCATTTACTACTTTAACCAGTGCTGTCTCTGTGCTATGATGAGGTCTAAATTTATAATGATTATCTAGGTGTAACACAAAAACCTGGTTATAAATTTAATACATTTGAAGTTCTTCCTACTCATATAATGTATGTAGCCTTGAAAAATAAATCTACCCAGTTAATTCCATTACTTATTATTTACAGGCCCCCGGGGCCATATTCTGAGTTTCTTTCTGAATTTGCAGATTTTATCTCAGATCTGGTTATTTCTTTAGACAAAGCTTTAGTTGTCGGAGATTTTAATATTCACTTCGATAACCCAGAAGACCCTTTAAAAACAGTGTTTGTGTCCATTTTAGATTCAGTAGGGATTAATCAGAATGTCATAGGACCGACCCATAATGGTGGTCACACCCTCGATATAATACTAACATTCGGGTTAAACATAGAAAAAATAGTCCCACTTCCAAAGTCTGAAGTTATCTCAGATCATTATCTCATCTTATTCAAACTATGTCTGAGTAATAATATATGCACCTCACCATGCTACTGTATTAAACATACATTCACGTCAACTACTGCACAGAGCTTTATAAATGATCTCCCAGAGTTATCAACTTTGATTGGGTCACTGTCAGCCCCTGCAGAACTTGATCAGGCAACTGAATGCTTAGAGTCAACGTTCTGCCATACCTTAGATAATGTAGCTCCTCTTAAAAGGAAAATGGTCAGAGACAAAAAATTAGCACCCTGGTATAATGATGACACTCGCACATTAAAACAGACCACTCGAAAATTGGAACGTAAATGGCATCAAACAAAATTGGTAGCGTTCAAATTAGCGTGGAAGGAGAGCTTCCTGAAGTATAGAAAAGCTCTTAGTGCTGCGAGATCAACATATCTCTCCTCCCTAATAGAAGATAATAAAAATAATCCTAGATTCCTATTTAATACTGTAGCAAAATTAACCAGGAATAAGTCCACTATAGACACATGCACACCTGCAGTATGGAGTAGCAACGACTTCATGAATTTTTTTAATGACAAAATTGAGAATATCCGACAAAAAATTCAAACTACTAATTTAAGGTCAGACAATGTAAGTGACCCTGTAGTTAACAATATAACTGTATCAGATCAGCAATTAGAATGTTTTACTCCCCTTAGAGAAACTGAATTACTTTCATTAATCTCGGCATCAAAAGCCTCAACTTGTGTACTAGATCCCTTACCGACACATCTATTCAAACAGATCAGAAACAGAAACACTTTTATTGCCAGGTGTGTGAACACACACGAGGAATTTGACTCCAGTACCACTTAGCTTTCATAGTACAACACAGATAAAAGCGTACACACAAAACGAACAAACAAACAAAACACAGGAATGGTGCAATAGTAGGGAATAATAGGAAATAATAGGAAATACAGAGAGAGAGTCTAACTGCAGTGATCTTCAGGGGAAGATTGTTGCTCCAGCAACGACCTTGAGGCAGTGCTGGCTGGGAGAGCCGAAGATAAGATTGGAATTTGTTTAGGCTTGAAACGGGTAGACATGGCAGACTACCCCGCTCATCCATGCTGGTCACTAAAATGATCCATACCTCTCTGCAAAGCCATCAACTTCTCCAATATGGAATCCACTGAGCGTCTCAAGTTTTTAAATAGCCACAGTCTGAGTGCCGACAGCTCTGCCCACCACTTCAATCATGTTGGGCAGCTTTATGGGGCTTTGAACAGCTGTCACCGTTTTCTGATTTCCTCGATACACCAGGGCAATGCCTAGTCCAATCAGCAAAAGTCCTGTGATCATGGTTCTGAATAGGTAATTATCCTCAATGTCCTCCACAGAAAGAACTGCCAGGCACACGACACGACACTTCTCCCAAGTGTCCATCATATATCCAGCTGCGAACATTCCGGCAGGACAGGCTGGTTCCCCTGAACCCTGGCTTCTCGTCGAGAAGATTGTGTCAATTGCGTAAAGAGACCAGTTAATCAAATCCATGAATTTTGATTTGAAGAACAATGCAGAAAAGGTGTCTCAGACAAGACGAGTCAGCAGAGCAGAAGCAGGAAAGCTTAGGGGAGGAGAGGCAGAGCAATGCGAGATGAGAGGAAAAAAACACCTCCGCATTATGCTCCTATCAGGAGCACTATGTGGAAACATTTAAAAAACCTCAGCACAGCAGCTTTCCGTGAAAGGACGAAGAAGAATCAACACAACAATTACACAAAACATAGAAAGTACGAGAGAGCAAAGTCCTGAGGCAGCCGTCCACGGCGCCATCTTGGATGGAACAGATAATACCTGAAGTAATTGAACCGCTTCTAAAAATAATAAATTCTTCTCTCACGATTGGCTATGTACTCAAATCCTTTAAACTAGCAGTTATCAAACCCCTGATTAAAAAACCTGACCTTGATCCCTGTCAGCTGTCCAATTATCGGCCAATATCAAACCTCCCCTTTATCTCCAAGATCCTAGAAAAAGCTGTGGCACAGCAGTTATGCTCATATTCACATAGGAATAACATCCATGAAATGTATCAGTCAGGATTTAGACCTCATCATAGCACAGAGACAGCACTGGTTAAAGTAGTAAACGACCTACTGTTGGCGTCTGATCAGGGCTGTGTCTCGCTGCTTGTGTTGCTTGACCTTAGTGCAGCATTTGATACCATTGATCATTCCGTTCTTCTGGATAGACTAGAAAATGTTGTGGGAGTTAAGGGAATGGCCCTCTCCTGGCTCAGGTCTTATTTAACTGATCGTTATCAGTATGTTGATATAAATGGTGATATTTCTAGACGTACTGAGGTAAAGTTTGGTGTTCCACAAGGTTCTGTCTTGGGTCCACTGCTTTTTTCTCTATATATGTTCCCTCTGGGTGATATTATTCATAAACATTGTATTAGTTTCCACTGTTATGCTGATGTCACACAGTTGTATGTTTCTGCAAAACCTGATGAGAGACACCAGCTTAATAAAATTGAGGAATGTGTGAAGGACATTAGACACTGGATGCTTATTAACTTCCTTCTGCTTAACTCTGACAAGACTGAAGTACTTGTACTCGGACCACATGCAGCTAGAAGTAAGTTTTCTGATTCCACAGTAACTCTGGATGGCCTTTCTGTTTCTTCACATGCAGCAGTAAAAGAACTCGGAGTGATTATTGACCCCAGTCTTTCATTCAAAACTCACATTGATAACATTACCCGGATAGCTTTCTTTCATCTCAGAAATATTGCAAAGATAAGAAATTTAATGTCACTACATGACGCAGAAAAACTAGTTCATGCTTTCGTTCCCTCCAGGTTGGATTATTGTAATGCCTTACTGTCTGGATGTTCCAATAAGTGCATAAACAAGCTCCAGTTAGTTCAAAATGCCGCAGCAAGAGTCCTTACTAGAACTAGAAAATATGACCCCATCACCCGTCTTATCCACACTGCATTGGCTCCCAATCACATTTTGTATTGATTATAAAATACTACTATTGACCTTTAAAGCACTGAATGGTCTCGCACCACAGTACCTGAGTGAACTTCTGCTCCTCTATGACCCGCCACGCCTACTTAGATCAAAAGGTGCAGGCTATCTGCTGGTACCTCATATAGTGAAGGCTACATCAGGGGGCGGAGCCTTTTCTTACAAAGCCCCACAGTTATGGAACAGCCTTCCAAGTAGTGTTCGGGAATCAGACACAGTCTCAGTGTTTAAGTCTCGGCTAAAAACAGATCTGTTTAGTCAAGCCTTGTGTTAATGGTGTTTATGAGGTAAAGGTGTAGATCTGGAGGGTCCTCAGACCAGGGCTTTGAACCGGTTCAAGGAATGAAAACGAAAACCGGGAACTTTTTCTATTTCACATGGAACAGAAACGAAACCAGAAACTTTATTATTTTTTATGTTCCGGAACAGAAACGCTTATTAAAAATAATGGTAACCGGTTAATACCGGTTTTTATTTCGTTCCTCAAAGTTTCCGTAGCCTACAAATAAAAAAAGTCATTCTTCTCCTGCGCAAGTTTCTATGACCCGCTGGGGTTCACTTCCTGTGTGACGTTCGCTGACTGAATGGAGAGAGCGGGAGGGTGGACTCCACATCTTAAATAAGAGCTAAATATTGCAGTCTATCGTTATTCAAAAACGTCAATTTCAAACACGATATCAATATATTTGTCCACGTTAATGAGAGGCTCGCGAACATTAAATGACGTTAACCTCTGTTAGCCTATCAATGCATACAGGGCTTTCCATTAAGGCTCATACTAGCCAGCCATGACAAATAAGTAGCCAGCCGGGGTGTGTTAAACACAAAATAAACTCCGCCGAGTGCGCGCGCGCACACACTACTGCCTCCGTCGAGTGCGCGCACACCACATGTCGGGGCCGCGGATCAGCGAAGTCGGCGGGAATTTGTGGTTATTATCGGTACAAACAGCGCGAATCACAACTTAAATGAGTGCGGTTCAGTTTGACATTATTGTCAGTCCGTTAGATAAACATTTAATTTTATTAAAATCGAAAATTAATATTTAGAACCTGTGGGCTACAAAAATAATAGTCATTAAAGTAGCCAGCTGGACTTAATTGTGTGCCGGCTGTATGGCGGCAGCTGGCGCTTGTGGAAAGCCCTGTATAGGGCCTGACTAGCCTTTGGTAACACACTAAACGAATTATCTTTCATTTTTGGCACTTTTTCTGTTTGTGTAGATGGGAAGACATACTGAGAATCCAAATCGCCAACATTTGAAATAATAATTGTTTTGAATTATTTCTTGTCTTATTTAATGAAGGTTGTAATAGAATTAGCCTACATTTGGCTTAAGCTGGATGAGATAGAGACATAATTTTATAGCCATTTGTTAAACAGCTGACAGGGAACGTAATTAACCATTCCGGGAACGAAATTTTTTTGTTCTAACCGGTTCGGGAACGTCTATTTAATGGTGGAACCCAAAACCGGAAACGTTAAAATTCCGTTTCTGTTCGGAACGAACCAATAGGAAAAAAATTCTGGTTCAAAGCCCTGCCTCAGACAGAGTGTTTGGTAAACTGGGATGTATGGATGCTGTCAGTCCCCACTCGCTTGCTCACTCGAGTTTGTTGAGGGTGTAGTGGCTGCTGCTTTATGTCCCAGGGCCCCTCATGCCTGTGTTACCTTCTGGCTCTCTCCTTTTAGTTATGCTGTCATAGTTAGTTGTCGGAGTCCCTGCTTGTACTCAGTGCAATATGTATACTGTTCCTACTTATTCAGGTGACATTGGGCATACCTAACAACCCGTGTTTTCTCTCCCTCTCTCTCTCTCTCTCTCCCTCCCCCCAAATCTGTCCCTCTGAGTTACATGGAGTCAACAGGAAATCTTTTGGTGGAGAGGGTGGAGACCTCGACTGTCTATCGTAGCCTGCAGGGAATCGGCCGTCAGACATTCTGTCGCATGTCCCAGACCCGGTGAAATGTAACTGAATTGTCTTGGCCAGCCCTAAGGGTCCCATCTGCATCCCATCATTGCTGAGGAGTGTGCTCCCATCACCCAGTCAAGCACCCAGCCAGAGCAGGTCATGATATTTTTTAACCATATTAACATGCCATTGTTGTGTATTATGCCTGATGTCAAGACTCTTGTCTTTGCGAGCCTACCACACAGACTTAATACTTGTGTTATTTTTAGGGCATACCTAACAACCTGTGTTTTCTATCCCCCCGCCAAATCTGTCCCTCTGAGTTACATGTCGGTCCTGGGATCGAGATCCTGAACCTCTTCTGCTCCTCGGACCTGCCTGATCCATCCTGGTGCCCTGTGTCTGGTTGGAGTCTCATCACATCGCTCCTGTGGAGGACGGCCCCATGAGGACAGTTGAAAGTCACACCTGGAGGACGCTCTGGACTCTTACAGTAATGCTTTTATGGCTGAGGACTACAGTTGACTTGCTAACTTTAGGACTGCAGTTGTCATGAACAGTTTTGCACTCAAGTTTCCATCAGTGAAGAGTTTATAACATCAACGAAACTGACTTCATGTTAAAACTGTTAATGTTATAGTCAGGCTGTCTGTTGTTGCCCAAATGAGGATGGGTTCCCTTTTGAGTCTGGTTCCTCTCGAGGTTTCTTCCTCATGTCGTCTGAGGGAGTTTTTCCTTGCCATCCTCACCACAGGCTTCATCATTGGGGATAGATTAGGGATAAAATTAGCTCATGTTTTAAGTCGTTCAAATTCTGTAAAGCTGCTTTGCAACAATGTTTATTGTTAAAAGCGCTATACAAATAAACTTGACTTGACTTCTCCCCATGTCTGCATGGGTTTCCTCCCACAGTTCAAAGATTAGGTGAAAATACCCAGCCACTGGGGTTGTACAAGCCAGTGCATGTTCCAAGCCCAGATAGATTGGGGAGGGTTGCATCAGGAAGAGCATCTGGTATAAAAACCTATACCAAATCAAATATGCAGCCCATGATGATCTGCTGTGGCGACCCCTAATGGGAGCAGCCAGAAGAAGAAGAAGAAGACAACACATTTATTTTTTATCTGTTTATTATTAGCCTGAGATTATGTAAATTGTTTGTCATGTAAGTCCCTCTGAATGAGCTGTTACTGTATTAGAATATAACAGTGTATTTTGAATTACAGCTGGTGCGATGCTCAGAGCTGCTGATGTAGAAAATAAACAGAAATGAAATGAAAGTGAGATGATAGACGCTTAGCAATAAACATTGGAAAGGTTAGAGGTTCATTTCACTGACAGATTTGCAGACATCTAGTTTTTGTGTATGACTATCATTTTTTTTAAATACTGATTGATAAACATCTGGAAATTCGGCTACATAATTAGATGTACTCATATTTAAGTTCGAGATTGTATAAAATTGTTCATTTTGTCAGAACATCCAATTTTCCTGCACTGCAGAACTTTAATTTCACTTTGAGTGTTATGGATGGGTTGTTTTAAATTTGTCTTGTGGCTGTTGTTTTATGAAATGCAGCAGCCAGAGTCCTGATTAAAGCCTCGATCATACTCATACTGGACTGGCAGCTGGACAGATACAGCGGGATCCAAAAGTCTGAGAGCACGAGCGAAAATGAAATTTTCCATTCTCTTCTAATTTAATGCAACAGTTTTCATGACAAATGATATTACTGACAACAACTTGAGTAAAAAAGTAGAACCTTTTAAACATTTACATGAATTTCAGAGTTTCTTAGTGCAGGTTGGTTTTGTCCCTTTCTGACTTTAATGACAGTGTGCACCCAGGATAGTATGGACTCCATACATTTGTGCAAAACCTTATGATCCATTTTGGATCAAATCCGTCAGAGTCGTCTGAACATGTGCTTCAGTAGAAGAGATTAGAAAGGAGGAAAATCTGACCTTTTCTACAAAGCAGTTCACATGGTCAGTATTACCAATTTGCTTATGTTCTAATTAGGGACCTAAAAAGAGTGCAGAATATTGAAAATTCAAGATATTGAACATTTTATTTTCATTGTAGAAAATACTTCAAATTTCTAAAAACTTGAATGAAAAAAAACAGATTTTCAGTGTGGTCTCAGACTTTCGGACCCTCCTGTATCTAGCTTTAAATTTAGATTTATCCCTAATATCCAGACCTTGCCTCACCCTCAGCCCACTAAACAGCTCCCTGTCACTTGTTGGAGAATAAACAGTTATTATCTTCATCTGGAATGTTTGTAATGTACTTTTTACAGTGTTGAGATTTATTTTATCCATTTCTGCTCTCTTCCATTAAGTCTCATCTCATCTCATTATCTGTAGCCGCTTTATCCTGTCCTACAGGGTCGCAGGCGAGCTGGAGCCTATCCCAGCTGACTACGGGTGAAAGGCGGGGTACACCCTGGACAAGTCGCCAGGTCATCACAGGGCTGACACATAGACACAGACAACCATTCACACTCACATTCACACCTACGCTCAATTTAGAGTCACCAGTTAACCTAACCTGCATGTCTTTGGACTGTGGGGGAAACCGGAGCACCCGGAGGAAACCCACGCGGACACGGGGAGAACATGCAAACTCCACACAGAAAGGCCCTCGCCGGCCACGGGGCTCGAACCCGGACCTTCTTGCTGTGAGGCGACAGCGCTAACCACTACACCACCGTGCCGCCCGCAGTTTAACTCGTTTGAGTAAAAATTCACTTGTAAAATATGCTATTTAAACTTTATTTACAATTTTTATGAGAAGAATGGAGTGAAATTTCTCAAGTGAAATTTCTAACTACATGTGTACCGTACAGTCACACCTTTTATAGAGTGTTCAAGTGTGGGAACTTTCAGAACATGAACTTCATGAACTGAAGAAGCCTTTTGGATGAGAGGTGAAACGTCTTCAAGAATCTTCAAGCAAGTCCAGTTGTTCTCTTTTACCACCCACAGTTTACTATGACCTGGATGACTGAGAATCTTCACAGACGTTTCCATGCACTTTGGGATGAGAACCCTTCAACTGGTGCGGGAGTATGAGAGGACTTCCAAAATATTATAATATACCCAATGGAGAATGAGCGTTGAATATGGTTTACGATATTGCACGTTGTCAGGACAACATGATGTCACAACATGAATTTCATATTATTATCCATACAGGACACTTTTTCGATAGAATAAAAACGTGTTCTATTCCCTTCTAGCAGGTTTCATTCATTTGGTTTGATAGCATATCGCTTATCCTACATGTATTACATCACTCTACCCAATGGAGAATGCGCGTTGAATATGGTTTACGATATTGCACACTGTCAAGACAACATGACGTCACACATCAGAGCTGATGTGAATATCTCATCTCATCTCATTATCTGTAGCCGCTTTATCCTGTTCTACAGGGTCGCAGGTGAGCTGGATCCTATCCCAGCTGACTACGGGCGAAAGGCGGGGTTCACCCTGGACAAGTCGCCAGGTCATCACAGGGCTGACACATAGACACAGACAACCATTCACACTCACATTCACACCTACGCTCAATTTAGAGTGATGTGAATATCCAGTGACAAAACTTTTCTGTTGCACATGCATAGAACCATTTCTTTATTCGCTGGGAAAGAGAAAGATTAGGCTAATCCAGTGCTAGGATTAGCTATGCTATAATTAAGCACTAAATAAATAAACTGAAAACTGAAACTAAAGACGCATTGAACACCTGAAAGGCTCCCAAACCTTCATTAGATATTCTTCACCCATATTTACACCCAGTAGCAAACCATTACTATTAGAGCTGGGACTCGAGCTCAGCCAAACCTTAATCAGACACCAAAAAAGCAACATGGTAAAGGATTTTGTAAGGGATTAGTGGTAGACTGTGAGGTCGCTCCGTTGTGTGTGGCTGTCAATTTTGATTTTAAAAGTAACTCAGTAAATTACACAGGGAAGTGAATCCTTAAGTCTGAGTGAAAAATACTGTAGCGAGCGTGCAGTGTGGAAGAAGAGTCTGGAGACAGAAATCTTAGTTTCTCGGTGTTAACCTGTGCTACTTGCTCTCAATAGCACTGGCTTGACTGCTTTATTAGCATTCGCTAATGCTACTGATGAATGCTACACCGGCTGGAAGGTGACTTCACCGCCACACTGACGGCGCCAACTCGCAGTTAAGCTCGCGTTGGCCTTCGAGAAGGCCGAGGGCGATAAATGTTTGGTCCCTCCCACTATAAATCAAAATCTGATTGGTTAATTCATCTGTCACTTCCTACATAAACACTCACTGCCATGGCCTTCTGTCCCGGCAATGAAGTCCTAAGCAATGAGTGAGCAGCTCTAAACTCTTCTCAGCCTAGAGACAACAAACAAAAGCAATCTCATTGGAGAACATAATTTTAATGTTTTCAGGACAGTAACCCTTTCATTTCTGAAGCACATTTGATAGAAAATGAGCCCAAATTAGAATAATTTGGATTCTAATCCAAATTATTAGAAGAAAAGAATTATAATGAATGTAAGAATGAATGAAATTAAAGAATGAAAGAAATGAAATCTAACATTTGAAATGCTGACATGTTTGGGCTTCTCTGAAGGCCTTGAAGGCCCTGACGGTTCCCCTCTGTTTACAAGAGAAAAACATACCAACAGACATTGAAAAACTGGAAAAGAGAGTGTGTATGAATAATAATAATAATAATAATGGCTTTTTTTTCATGGTATATCAGATATATTCCATTCAGCTAGCATGATAGTGAATGAGTCGAAGATGAGTAGCTGAATAACGCCAACCAATATTATTTAAATATAGATATAACTACTTAAGCTTTCTCAGGATTGTGTTTCAATAAGATTTGTATTGGTACTTCACTTGTTCATCTGTGTGCCTGATCCCACTTTAAGGAAACGGAGGCAGACAAAGGAAGTTCACTTAAGACAGACCTGCTGGACAAACTTCAATATTAAAGCACTCCAGGCTTGAGCTCCTACACAGTAGTGCCTGTGTTACAAGCATCAGCTCTGTTCCACTCAGTAGGTTCCATGTATTCATATTTCATGAGGTCCCAAAGCCTTGTGGTTATAAGCACACGATTGCAAGCACACTGAGGACTTGATGGATCGAGCCAATGTTCTGTGGGTTTGCTGGAATCTTAGATTCAGGCATTGTATTGTTTTTTTCCTGAAAGCCACAAAATGTGATGCTAATGAAGTAGCATAGCAGGATCTATGTATTTGCTAATTTCAGTGCATTTGTTCCAGAGGTTATCTTTGCAAAAAATGGTCTGTGTTTAATAAAGTTGACAGAGGACTGATGTCTCTTTGCTAATGACTCACAGCACATCTTGTGTGTATTATAACACCGCAGCATTGCATGACTTTAACCTCGCTTCGAGAACATGTGGATTTAACCAAGAACACAGGTCTGACTATATGAGAGTCTTGAGAGCTATAGAAAAGTACTCCTAAGCCTTAAATTGCATCCTGTAAAATTTAAGTGATTACTGAGTTTGCTTGTGGACATGAGTGTTTATTTGAAAGCATGTATGAGAAACTCAGGAAAATATATTCTTTTAGGCTGAGCTTACGCCATCATCCACCAGAGGCTCGTGATCCTTTAGCTAGTGGCTGCTTTTGAAGTAATTCATCCACAGCGTCACAAGAAAAGCTAATAAGTCACATTGCAGACTGTTTCTCTCACACACTCATGTCTGTGTGCAGATTTATGAAGCAGACTAAAATGTCTTGCAAGTCTTTGCTCTTGCCTTCTTTCATTCTCGGCTGTTCTCTTTCTCAGTCTCTGGCTATAAACATGTCTCAGCCAGCCTGGACATTAAACTGATTCATTCCCAGTCAGAAAGTCACCATGTGGAGCAAATCTATTGTTTTTTGTGTCCACAACATGTTTAGTGGACTTCAAAAGAGCCAACACACATTGAGCAAAAGAATCTGATAACTTTATATCATGAGCAGTGGACAAATCATAAATTTATTCCCAAGCACACCAGGCTAGTAAATGTTTCAGTGCCCTCGTACAAAGTTGTAGTTGCCCAGACACCTCATTGACTCGGCTAAAAAAAAAAAAAAAAAAGGTAGCTAACACAGTGTAATAAAGTGTGGTGAACTAGTTAACTGGTTAAGTGCATTAATACCGACTGAAGGAAGCAAACGTTCATTATCTTTAACTCTGTGTCTGATGTTGCACATTGTCTTTACTCATGCGACAAAAATTCAGCAAATCAGTTGGTCAGCGTTTTTGACCATGAGATGCCCTTCCATCTTTTATTTCTTATTTTGTTATATTTTCTCTCAGTGACTGTTCCTTATAGCAGTATGATGTTTCACTGCACTTTATTTCCACATTCTGTACCTGCAGGTTCCTGCTTCTGAGCTGATCACCCATCATCTGTGCACTCTAATTAATCTGCGTGCTGTCAGCCAGATACTGCCTCAGCCCGTGTGTGCCGTGCAGTAGGTGGTGGGATTCAGAATGAGTAGCACATGATACATTTACAACAACCAGCTGCATCACAGCTGTAGGTGCAATTAGTAATTTTAAGTGATCAATCTCATTTAATCAGTCTCATTGAATCATTAAATCACTCATGGAATCAGTCTCATTAATTAATACCATTAATTCTGGTGCTTAATAATAAATTACCAAACAGCTAAATTATGGTATATTCCAAATTATTATGATCACTTACCGTATTAACTCATATGCACCTTGGAATTCTTTGAGGTTGGGTACTCCATAAATATCAGAACACAAATAAAAACAGTTTCAATAATAAATGAATTTATTATAACAGATAAAAATAAATAAGGTCAATTGAAATATATACAAATATGATATATACTTGATGAGCGCGCGTGTG
Organism: Neoarius graeffei; assembly: GCF_027579695.1. Taxonomy (NCBI): domain Eukaryota; kingdom Metazoa; phylum Chordata; class Actinopteri; order Siluriformes; family Ariidae; genus Neoarius; species Neoarius graeffei. The sequence continues at coordinate 119,822,143 of NC_083571.1, read as the reverse complement.
TGTGTGTGTGTGTGTGTGTGTGTGTGTGTGTGTGTGTGTGTTTTATCTGAGGTATGTGTGTCACCACGTGGAAAAGAATTAGCTCTGAGTTGCTAAGATGCGTTTGTGTGAGGCCTGGTGACCACGTGTTTCTGAGTAAAACAAGAGAGTTAGCTCATCTCGTCTTCTTCCGCTTTATCCGGGACCGGGTCGCAGAGGCAGCAGTCTAAGCATGGAAGCCCAAACTTCCCTCTCCCCAGACACCTCGGTCAGCTCCTCGGGAAGAACACCAAGGCGTTCCCAGGCCAGCCGAGAGACATAGTCCCTCCAGCGTGTCCTGGGTCTTCCCCGGGGCCTCCTCCTGGGGGGACATGCTTGGAACACCTCCCCAGGGAGGCGTCCAGGAGGCATCCGAAAAAGATGCCCGAGCCACCTCAGCTGGTTCCTCTCGATGTGGAGGAGCAGCGGCTCTACTCCGAGCTCCTCCTGAGTGACTGTGCTTCTCACCCTATCTCTAAGGGAGCGCCCAGCCACCCTGCAAAGGAAACTCATTTCGGCCGCTTGTATCCGCGATCTTGTTCTTTCGGTCATTACCCAAAGCTCATGACCATAGGTGAGAGTCGGAACATAGATCGACCGGTAAATTGAGAGCTTCGCCTTTTGGCTCAGCTCCTTCTTCACCACGGCGGACCGGTAAAGCGACCGCATCACTGCGGAGGCTGCACCGATCCGCCTGTCGATCTCACGCTCCATCCTTCCCTCACTCGTGAACAAGATCCCGAGATACTTAAACTCTTCCACTTGAGGCAGGACTTCTCCCCTCCTAGAACTGCCACCTTATTGTGGTGGAGGGGTTTGTGTGCTTGAATGATCCTAGGAGCTATGTTGTCAGTGGCATTATGCCCCTGTCAGGGTTTCCCAAGGCAGACAGGTCCTAGGTGGCAGTCCAGACCAAGAGCAGTTCACCAAAACCCTTATGGAGAAACCATCAAGGACCGTGACGTCGCCTGGTATGGCACAGCCGGGGCCCCACCCTGGAGCCAGACCTGGGGTTGGGGCTCATATGCGAGTGCTTGGTGGCCGGGCCTTTGCCCATGGGGCCCAGCCCGAAGAGGTGACGTGGGCCCGACCTCCTGTGGGTTCACCACCCACAGAGGTAGCAGTAGGGGACTGGTGTAGTGTGGATTGGGTGGCAGTCGAAGGCAGGGGCCTCGATGACCTGATCCCCGGACACAGCGGCTAGAGAGTTAGCTTTGGTTGCTAATTAGACAAAAGAATTAGCCGTATGTGGCTGGCTAAGGCCCAAGGATCCTACCTCGTGGAGTTAAGACAAAAGGTGTGTAAGTGAGTGTGGAGGAGGGCCGCCACGTGTTCCCTTGAGACAATACACTTAGCCCTGGATGCTAATGGGACAAAAGAATTAGCCGTAGGCTAATTTCACTAGCTTATAACAGTACTAAATCCACAGAAATCTTGATGTGGTCAAGATGTGTAATAATGAAATTAAAGTGTTAGACAGGAATAGAGAGAGCATGCAAAGCCTATCTATTAAACAATTGAGAGATTAAAACAAAATAGAACAATCATCAATTCAACACGCTGCGCGTCAACAGTGTAAACAATTAAACCGTTCCTGAGTTTAAATTCACACTACTTCAATAAAAGCTAATTCCTAAGACTAAGTTTTCTGCCCAAAAATTGCCAGTCTTACTTAGTATCTCGCCTCTAGCGAGATTATGAAGAGATGTTCCGAGACTTTTGGAGTTTCACCGTTGTGGAGCACGCGAGTTGCTTCTGTAGAAAGCAGAGGATTTCTTGGTCTGACGCGTGGTCGCTCGTGATGAAAAGAAAGTCTCTGATCAAAATAATGTGCACAGCGCTTTAATTAGGAGGAATTCCGGTCGCTCCTAACTTTTAATTAAAACTGCTTTGGGCGGCAGTTTGTACGTACTTGATAATAGACAAACAAACCGGCTGTAGCTCAACTAAGTTTAAAATCGCGCGATCCTAGAATCAACCGTGGCCAAAGGTGAAAGAAAAGCGCGAAACTCTGATTCTTGAGAAAAAGAAAAGATGTCTTTATCTGGTTTTCTGGTGCGGGGTATCTCTTTGTGTCCAGATGGCTTGAAGTCCAGACAAGAGACAGAAAGAAGGAAGCGTTGCTCAGTTACTTATGAGCTCAGGGAGGAAGTGACGTAGGTGATCCCGCCCAGGCGTGACGTAGGTCAACGCGGAAGTTGGCTGATGGGAAATGTAGTTTCTTAAAGGGACTGTACCTACACAGCACTGCGAAGTGCATTACATTTAAATACACATAAATAAGAAATAAAAACATTTGTTTGCATGAGGTGTTTTTTTTCTTTCTTTATCTGTTTGTTGAACCAATCTGTCCTCTGGGCAATGAAAAAAAAAGAAACCCTCAATGAGGCTGGAGCTCACACCGACCACTGTTTCTTGTGTGTGAGTTTGAAATCCGATCAATCCTGTAGGAGGAGTAGCGATTTTTGTAAATTGTGGACAGACGATGATGGACAACATGTGATCGCATAAGCTCATCCGGTTGTAGGCCCAAAACAATAACAAACAACTAAGAGCCTGGACATGAAATCTAGCCCTGGGTGCCTGAGCTACTGCTTTGTCCACGCTTGTGTAACTATTGCCAACATAGACGTTAGCATAGAATTTAAAAATAACATCATATTTTCAGACAATAGTTCTTTATTATGATGTGTATTATTGTAAATAACAATTTTGTAGGTAATTACAGTTCATACCACAAAATACTAATTTCTGATTTGCTGACAAAAATTTTATTATAATTCTGACTTATTTATACAAGGAGTATAAATAGCAGGCTAGGCTAAGTGAATACTCTCCATACACGTAATTACCCATAACTATTAAAGTAGCAATTAAAACTAACAGTTAAATTTATCCAGAAAGGAAATTTTATCTAAAATGAGTGAAAATGTTCTCAAATGTGACAATAAAAAGTGTGAGACAACTATCTCTAGGGCCTCGCATACCAAAAATGACAACTAAATAAAATGACAATGTGTTGCTTTTTTAAAATATAATTTGGTTCTTCATGAAGAAAATAGATACAAAGCTTCTGTTTTTAAATCATGGTAAGTAAACCTAGTATAGGTGAAATAACTTCAAAATATGATAACGGTAATGCACTCTGTTTTGTGTTCTGATGTTTTTTTCATGAATCATTTTTGCTATTAGGTTTCTTTTTTATTACAGTTAACTTACACACACACAGTGCTGAGCATAAATGAGTGCACCCGCATTGAAAAGTAACATTTTAAACAATATCTCAATGAACACAAACAATTTCCAAAATGTTGACGAGACAAAGTTTAATATAACATCTGTTTAACTTATAACGGGAAAGTAAGGTTAATAATATAACTTAGATTACACATTTTTCAGTTTTACTCAGATTAGGGTGGTGCAAAAATGAGTACGCCCCACAACAAAAACTACTCCATCTAGTACTTTGTATGGCCTCCATGATTTTTAATGACAGCACCAAGTCTTCTAGGCATGGAATGAACAAGTTGGCGACATTTTGCAACATCAATCTTTTTCCATTCTTCAACAACGACCTCTTTTAGTGACTGGATGCTGGATGGAGAGTGATGCTCAACTTGTCTCTTCAGAATTCCCCATAGGTGTTCGATTGGGTTCAGATCAGGAGACGTACTTGGCCACTGAATCACTTTCACCCTGTTCTTCTTCAGAAATCCAACAGTGGCCTTAGATGTGTGTTTAGGATCATTGTCATGTTGGAAAAGTGCACGACGACCAAGGGCACGGAGTGATGGTAGCATCTTCTCTTTCAGTATAGAGCAATACGTCTGTGAATTCATGATGCCATCAGTGAAATGCAGCTCCCCGACACCAGCAGCACTCATGCAGCCCCACATAAGGACACTGCCACCACCATGTTTCACTGTAGCCACCAGGCATTTTTCTTTGTATTCCTCACCTTTGCGACGCCATACAGTTTTGAAGCCATCAGTTCCAAAAATATTTCTCTTGGTCTCATCACTCCAGAGTATAGAGTCCCAGTAGTCTTCATCTTTGTCAGCATGGGCCCTGGCAAACTCTAGGTGGGCTTTTTTGTGCCTGGGCTTTAGGAGAGGCTTCTTTCGTGGACGGCATCCATGCATGCCATTCCTCTGCAGTGTACGCCGTATTATGTCACGGGAAATAGTCACCCCAGTTTGGCTTTCTACTTCTTTAGATAACTGCAGTGAACTCGCATGCCGATTTTCTTCAACCCTTCTTATCAGAAGACGCTCCTGTCGAGGTGTTAACTTCCGTGGACGACCTGGACGTCTCTGTGAGATGGCTGCAGTTCCATCTTTCTTAAATTTTTGTGCCACTTTTGCTACAGTATTCTGACTAAGTAAAGCTTTGCTGATCTTCTTGTAGCCTTCACCTTTGTGGTGTAAAGAAATTATTTTCTTTGGGGAATTCTAAAGAGACAAGTTGAGCATCGCTCTCCATCCAGCATCCAGTCACTAAAAGAGGTCGTTGTTGAAGAATGGAAAAAGATTGATGTTGCAAAATGTCGCCAACTTGTTCATTCCATGCCTAGAAGACTTGGTGCGGTCATTAAAAATCATGGAGGCCATACAAAGTACTAGATGGAGTAGTTTTTGTTGTGGGGTGTACTCATTTTTGCACCACCCTAATCTGAGTAAAACTGAAAAATGTGTAATCTAAGTTATATTATTAACCTTACTTTCCTGTTATAAGTTAAACAGATGTTATATTAAACTTTGTCTTGTCAACATTTTGGAAATCGTTTGTGTTCATTGAGATATTGTTTAAAATGTTACTTTTCAAAGGGGGTGCACTCATTTACGCTCAGCACTGTATCTTCGGTGACTGCAGAAATTCTGCATCAAAGTACTCACTCAGTGCAAACCAACCTTATAACATTATCCTGAATTATTATTTCACTGTAGGAGCTTCCTCAGCACAAATCCTAGTCCTGACTACACAACAGAACCATTCTTTAAAAAATATATATGAATGCAAAAAGACATTTCAGCCACCTCTTATCTAGAAGTAGGGGGAGATGGTCATGAGGAGCAGCAAAGCCAGACTCTGAACCAAACCCTGGTGATGGTGTGAGGAAATAATGCCATCAAACAAGGAGTTCCCCAAACCTTCACACTGAGAGCAGTCTTCTCCACAGAAAAAACATAATGATTCGTCTCTTCTAGTCTCGGATGTGTACGTCCCCACTGCCCTCCTCCCTGCCAAGTGAAGTGAAATGTGAGGATGCAAAGAGCTGCTACAGGCACTCAAATCTAAGGTAAGCATACTAGTGCAGTATTTTTCTGAATAGAAAGACATTTGAAGAGCTTACTTGGCTCATAGTAGTCATAAATCGTGACCACTGCATCATGAATACCAGTCACTTTAAACTCCAGTGTAGTTGGAACCTCCACACAGGTTTCAGCTTTGGTTACCTGAAGAGAAGAACAGAGGGAGGAGCTTGATTCTGCCATGTACAGTGAACATGAAAGGGATTTTTTTTTTTTAGGTTTATGGAGTTGTGGTCTTTTGTGATCCACCACACCTACTTCAATCAAAAGGTGCAGGCTATTTGTTAGTACCTGAAATAGTGAAGGCTACAGGAAGGGCTATAGCCTTCTCTTGCAAAGCCCCACAGTTATGGAACAGCCTTCCAAGTAATGTTTGGGACTCAGACATAGTCTCAGTGTTTAAGTCTCGGCTGAAAACACATTTGCTGATTCAAGCCTTTTGTTAATAGTGTTTATGAGGTAAAGGAGCAGATTTGGAGAGTCCTCAAGCATAGAGTGTTTTGGTAAACTGGGATGTATGGATGCTGCCAGTCCACCACTCACTCGGGTTTGTTGACAGTGTAGTGGCTGCTGCTCATGTCCCAGGACTCCCTCATGCCTGTGTTATCTTCTGGCTCTCCCTTATAGTTATGCTGTCACAGTTAGTCTTGCTGGAGTCCCTGCTTTCACTCAGCACACAGTGTACACTGTTTATAACCACTGCATGACAATGAGTATACCTAACAATCTCTCTCTCTCTCTCTCTCTCTCTCTCGCTACACACACCACTCCTGAGATCCCAGTGATGCTGACCTCTGAGATTACAATTTCCCTTCACTGGAACTAAGGGGCTTAAACCTGTTCCAGTATGACAATGCTCCAGTGCACAAAGTGAGCTCCATAAAGACATGATTTACCAAGGTTGGAGAGGAAGAACTCAAGTGGCCTGCACAAAGTCCTGACCTCAACTCCACTGGAATTGGAATGTAATTCCAATTTCGCCTGACCTCACTAATGCTCTGGTGGCTGAATGAGCAAATCCCCACAGCTACACTCCAAAACCTAGTGGAAAACCTTCCTAGAAGAATGGAGGTTCTTATAACCTGAAAAGCAGTTGAACAGAAACCAACCAAACCCCCCAAATCTTCAAAGGCATTTAATTAGAAATAAAACTTGTTCACTCTAGCAATAATGTACATAGTTGTCTGTAGTCTTCAGATGGAGATGAGTTCTCAGTTCTTTAGGCCGTTACATACTATCTGAAAGTGAAAACAAAATGCTATCAGAAGCTCACCGAGTCTAAGTACAGGATGACTTTTCCTGGGGAGGTCTCCACTTTCCTAACCAGCTCATTTAATGGGACGCCACTTTGAGCCAAACTGAAGCCAGTGAGTAAACCGACATCCAGAATTGCCATTCCCGTCTGATTCAGCTCCTCGTTCTCACACAGCCTGAAAACAATGAAGAAATGGTCTTTAAACACCTTTTCCACATAAAATGTACTGTGATTTTTGTTCTTAAATAATCTTACAGTCTCACAAGGAAAATAATCCAACTAGAATTCTCAGAAGCCAAGAGATGCATTCTTTTTTTCTTTATTTTTTTTCCAAGACCCATTTGCTTAGGATTTTTGGATTTTTTTTTAAATGATTAAAGTTATTTTCTAGAGATCACAGACTGAATTATTGGGCTTTTTGAACAAAGGGGGACATTTTTAAAATGTTGTAACCCCACATTGGATTGCTTCATTTAAAAATCGGCTCATGAGAAAATCTTTTTTACAAATTTTACAAATTATTATAAATATCACTCTAAATGTCTTTACACATACAGCACGGCATGAATAAACAAAGTGTGAAAAAAAATCATTGATGAATTCAATGCATGCGACCTGATTATGTGACCATCCTTCCATCCATTATCTGTAGCCGCTTATCCTGTTCTACAGGGTCGCAGGCAAGCTGGAGCCTATCCCAGCTGACTACGGGCGAAAGGCAGGGTTCACCCTGGACAAGTCGCCAGGTCATCACAGGGCTGACACATAGACACAGACAACCATTCACACTCACATTCACACCTACGCTCAATTTAGAGTCACCAGTTAACCTAACCTGCATGTCTTTGGACTGTGGGGGAAACCGGAGCACCCGGAGGAAACCCACGCGGACACGGGGAGAACATGCAAACTCCACACAGAAAGGCCCTCGCCGGCCACAGGGCTCGAACCCGGACCTTCTTGCTGTGAGGCGACAGCGCTAACCACTACACCACCGTACCGCCTGATTATGTGACCATTTACACAAAAATAATCAGGTGACAATGGAGTCAACAAGTAATGATGAGCTGGCGCTTATTCTTTTACAAAAATGGGGGAAAAGGAACATTTTCGGTACATCCTATCCTGAGCAGTAAGTGATAACGTGAGGAGTTTCACTGCTTGGTTCAGGAGTTGCTGAGACTGATAGCAAGCTTCACCACGTCACAAGGTTGGCTGCAGACCCTGGACTGTACACAGCCTTCTCATTGCTGAGCTCCTCTCCGGTTTTGTCTTGTTTTTTTTTCCCCGAGACATTGCCTTTAAAGTCATTATCTTTATCATTTTTGTTTCCCTTGTCAAACAGCGCTGGGTTTTGAGACACACAAGTACCGTTCGACTACTATTAAATGCCTCCTGAGTATCCGGATGCAGCCAAAACTGAATGAGACTCAGCCAAGTCTGCAGCAGTATAATGATGTTTCCACAACCTATGCCCTGATTGGTTGAAGGCATTCCCTTCATGGACATATTAGAAAAATCGAACCTGCCCCAGAAAAAAAGTCGCTTTTTCGCACACACATTCACCTTTGACGTGAAAGTGTTCATTTATGGGAAAATCATTTGAAAAACAAAATTTCAGATGAAAAAAAAAAATCGCAATGACAAATCGCGCTGTATGTGTAAAGACCTGAACTGTGAAAACAGATTTTGTGTGCTACTATTTTAAGTGACAAATTTATGTACTATTTTCATTCTTCTCCGTCTTGACATACTGTACAACGTAGGAATTCAGCAATTCATACAGATAAATGGGAAAATTTATCTCCCTCTGTTAAACAAACTACGTAACAGTGTGTCTCAAATCACATACTTATGTTCTACATTAGACTGTTTATAGTTAGTGTTTGAATAAAAAAAACCCTCATGTAGTCCTCAAACCTATAGAAAGGTTTGTTTTTCAGTTTTCCATATTTTCTTGATCAGTAAATAGTTTTGAAGGTCAGAGTCTTAGATTTGAGACAGCTCATGACAACAGTGAAGATGAACTGCATTTATTATAAGAGTTTTTCACAGAACTGCAAGGTCATTCTGAAAGAACACCGTAGGTTTGTAAAACTTTGAAAGGGAAATATCAGACAATATTCAGGTATCTGTTGAGGTCTCTTACCGGAAACATATATAAACCTTGACATTGTACATGTCGTAGTCCAGAACATGTACATACAAGTCAAAGGCCTCACATGTGTGAGCACGACGTCTGCGTGACGGCACTGGAGTCTCTACATTGTAGAATGTCGTAAGCTGTAGAGTCAGTGATGGAAAGAGCAAACAAATTAACCGTGAATAACTGCCTTCAAATCCAGAAATCTCTGAACATCATCTTGCAGCAAGCTGAGTATGTGAAATAAATCATTTCTTACTTTTCCACCGGAATTCAAGCCTACCGGTCAGTGTTTCCATGTGTTTGGATTTTTTCCCTCAAAGCTAGTTAAGTGACTCAAGATGTTGCTGTTATGTCACTGAAGAGATTTAAGTGGAGTCATGGGGATCGGTAATTGCTCATGGGTGTGAGTGAGATTCGATACATCAAAAGCAATGAAACATTTTTTCCAATTACACTAATTTTTTTTTAATGTGTCAGTTCCAGTGAATCCCATCCCACAGTGCATCACTCACTGCTGCTATTTTCAGGTGTAGCACCTTGTAAACTGGACTTTCCCAGACTTTATGATCCCCAGAAGTGATTTCCAACTGCCTGAGCATGAAGTCATTCAGCCTTAAAGACAGCTGAAATTCCAATGTCAAGGACACTCAAGGTCTCCACAGACGATGCCAGAATAAACAACTGCATTATAGAAACATGAGACTTTGAGGTGAACACCGGCGAAACTATGGCAGCAAATCAGGATCAAAACCTTTCATAACTACGAGGAACAAATATGGAAATGGTCACAACGCATCTTGAATTTGGGATTTGTAAACTTGCTGCTAATACGGTATATTTTGCATTATTTGTTAAAGTATAATTGATAGAATTTATATTGTAAAACCTTCAAAAGTCCAAAAAATTTGATCAATTAGACCTATAAAATCATATAATTTAGCATGTCATCACAAATAAATTATTATTATCATCATCATCTCATCCGGCTGACAGGTGAGGAGTTTATCCCATTATGTGTTTTCTGTCATCTGTCGTCCACATTTCATGAAAATTGCTTCTTCTTCCTCAATTCTTCACTGATTTTGATTCTTTCTGGCAGGAAGGTAGGGGAACCTACAGTAGGGTGCATATAACTTCTACCCAAATTTGCATAATTACAATTATTAATGAAGTTATGGACTAATTAAACCTTAATGAGCAGTTCAACAAAAATCGCTTCTTCTTGGTCAATTCCTCGCTGTTTTGGATTCTTTCTGGTAAATAGGTCGGTATTGCTAGGGTGGATATTGTGTCTATATATAGCTTGTATATAGTGTATATAGCTTGCAACATTTGTTGTGCAAGGTGGCCCACTTTAGATCATTCCTTCTGGACTATACAGGACTGTGAAATAGAAATGACAAAATCCGAGGAAACAATTTTAGGAGGGGGTCTGGGGGCCACAGGGCCCCAGAAGCTGAACAGATTTTGTGTATATTGATAGATTTGAAGCATCTCCTGAAAGCAAATATTTTCTCAACCATGCCATTTAATTTGAACTGTTATTATTATGTTGAAATAATACAATATGAACTGATTTACCTTTTAACTGATAAGGGTTCACTTGAAGAATGAAAATGTATCAATAACATACCTCATATTGTAAATTCACTTTTATATTCTTGTGTAGATTCGTATCAATTCACTGGGTACCATAATGTCTTTTCCAGGGGGGAAATTCTAGACTGACTATTAAATAATAGTCACTAATGTTCTTGTTTTTGAACTGATTCAATACCAAAATGTCTTTCTTGTTCATGTTAGACAGATTCTAGTCAAAAACTATATACAACTATTTACAAGTCAGTATTTATATTTATTTCCTTTTCTTTGTTAGCAGTTTCTTCAGCTTAGAAAGCCTACTCTTTTCTTTCTGACTTTCTATACGGCTTTTCCTTGCTCTTTTGGTCTCTCTTTCATTACATATTCATGATAACAATGAACATTATGAACAATAACATAAAACTACATAAATAATAAATGTGAACAAGATGGTCTACCTGGTAATCTATAGTTCAACAGCTTCAATTTCACCAATTCTGCATGTTTTTTTCCTTTAACATGGTCAACCAAACGTGTTCTTCCACCAGAACTGTACTTCACATCCTGATGGCACAAGATGCGGTAAGCTTTCCCTGGTTCTTTTATCTTCCGTATGTGCTCATGGAGATATTCACTACCGGCTTTAAACTCCAGCCATCGCCAATTCCATGGATTTTTGATGCCGTTTTCCTTGTCAATGTTTTTGACATCGTCGGTCTCACCGTCCTCCCTCTGAACGATGTCCCTCTGTGACGTGGACATACCGCGAAATTCTCCTTTTCAAAACCGTTGATATCGAAAGCGTGTTTAAAGAGCACAATGGTAAAACGAAAAGAACACAAGATTCACGCCATGGTTTGTAAGCATGGCACAAATGCCGTAAACTGGTCTGTCACTGTCGCAAAAGAAAAAAAGATACCAAAAAAATTACAATGTCGTTACAGAAAGAACAATTTGCGGTAGGCTCTTTCCCAGACTCGCTGGCTCGGTGACACTCGCTGTACGAGACTACTAGCGGTCGGTAGACAACAACCCCCCCCCCCAATTTGTTATTGCAAAATTAGATGATTTACTAAAATTATATTTTTGGCGGCCAAATTCACGGAATTCCGCAGATCCGTGGATTTTTCACAGCCCTGACTATACGGGGCTGGAGTGAGCTATTTATGGTTTCATTATTATTATTATTAAATCGAGTGTGTGGAAAATTTGTGACTAGTTGTGTAAAAGATTAATCAGTTTTCTGATAGCTGAATATTATAATATAATATTATTAATTACAGTTCATTAATTCACTTTATTCCACAGGGTTGTTAAATTCTCAGATCTGATCAGTCAGATGTTGTGATTAATTTTTGATAACAGGAACTTGGACAATATTTCCAGCTTCTAGGCAAATCACAGATTTATATTCATTCTAATATGTTAACATTTCTAGATAAGAAAAAGCTTGTATTGTGGATACGCCACAAAAACAAACATATTATACATGCTGTGTAATTATTGATGATAATGACCTTTCTGATGAGGAGACGTTTATTTCACATTTTGTAAGGAGTCTCCATGGTCACTGTTTTGTCACAGTTAGAGGTAAATCTGTGACTTTCATTTTAGTTTTCCGATACAGGAAAACTCTTCAGGACGGAGGACTTTGTGCTTTCTCATTTATCTGTAGCATTTTCTGTTTAATTCACATCAACAGAGATATGAAAGAAGAGCCGCTGAGAGAATGTCTACTGATAGCTGCCAAAACACAAGTGAAAACAGGAACTAACTCGGTTCATAGACATTCCACAACATTAAATGTAACTGCAAATGTATGAAATGTATAATGTCTTTTTTCTTTATAAGTGTTTTTAGTATTTTAGAGGTAACAGGACCTCTGCATTGCGTCAGGCCACATCTCAGTGCCCTGATCTTGATTATTTTCCCATAACAGCACACACAAAACATTATGATTATTTATACAATGAAACAACATATATAATGATTTATTTTCCTGTAAACAGACTTATTGTATACTTTCTGTAGAGTCCATACGGTATCACCACAATATTTATGCAAAACACACAACACTTGAATTTTCTTTTCTTAAACTTAAAGGAGACACTGAACCTGGAATAGCGCAAATCCGCTTCCCACAGCTGACACCTGGAGCTGAAGATGCTTTTCAGCTTCAACCTGTTGAAATAAAAATCACAATAACTCGCCACATCACCACAGTGTGTACAGAGTGGAAGGTTTTGAGTGGCGTGTACAGACGGTAACCTCTTGGCTCTGGTAGAGCAGGTAGTTTGTTCGGTTTATGATGAACGTAGCCACTGTAGATGTTTGCGTTGTCACCGTGATTTTGAGGTCAATATGTTCTGTGCTGCTCAGTGAGGCAAAGGCTGATAGAGCCTGCAGAGCGATCACCGTATCCTGAACACACAGAAGGGCATACAAGCCAACGGTTATAGCAATGACCTGACTCCTCATTACACAGTTTATTAGGTACACCTCCCATGAATATGCATTTTGTATTTATATATTTGTATAGCACACAGTTACAGACAGGCTATTATTAAGTATTAGCCAGGTTTTAGCATTGACCACAAATGAAACTTTAATTGGTTCCAGAAACATGAACGTTGTGTCACATCTGAGCTGCCCAAACAAAAGAGCATTTAAGAGTCGAGATTTGAGAGTGGGCCATTCACATGAAACCTTTTTTGTAAACAGTACCAATGCCTCATTGTTGCTCATGCAACATCAGGAGTTTGCAAAAAACACACCAAGAGGAAAGCGCTATCCACCCACTTCTGCATGCATGAACTCACGGACACCCATGATTGGCTTGTGTCACTGTGCTTGATAGCAGAGACAGAGCATCACCCCGTCCTCCCTGAGAGCACAGGCAGTTTGGCTCTCTTGGGCTCGCAGCCACTGAAGGCTTTGGCATCACTGGGATTCAAACTCACAATCTCCTCATGAAAAGACAAAACACTTGATTTAGACATGGTTTTTACTGTCTATTTTTGGAATCATGGACTTTCATGGTGAATCACAATCCAGGGGTTATTCCTAACTTACACCCAGTATTCCCGGGATAAACTGATCCACTGCAACGATTTAATGAATGGTTCTGCATTTCATTGGCTTTTACTTCATTCTTTAAAAAATATTCAAATAACATATGAATCGATCCAAATCAAATCTGTTTAAAAAATAAATCCAATTCATAATGGATTCCAAATTCTGCATACTAATCTATATAATAAACAGCAAAGTTTGTTTGTTTGCTTGTCCTGAGCCAACGTCGCCATTTCTTGACGGATTTTCACTAAATTTGTCAAGTAGGTCCGGGGATGACCTGGAATTTTGTAGATATAAAGAAAATTCATGTACGGGCCCCAGGGGGTCCCCGGTGGGCCCCTGGGTGGTGGATGTTTGGATTTTTGTTTGTCTTGGGTTAACATCACCATTTCTCAATGGATCTTCACCAAATGTGACATGGAAGTCTGGGGGCAACCCAGAATTTTGCAAAACCCGGGCAACACCGGGTAACCTGCTAGTTCATAATAAATAGTATAAGCACAACAAACTGTTAAATTTAAGATGAGCAATTCAGTTGTCACTATTTTTCTTACAACATTGTTCGTAAAAATCACTAACAGTTCTTTTAATGCCTTTAAATTAAGGTCAGAATCATAATAAAACAGAATTTAATCAAAAGGTGCAGTGAGTGAATTTAATAAAACAGAGATTAGAACAGAATCTAGACCCATAAATATGCCACTTTAAACTAAACAGCTATTCATATGGTGAACTTATGAGATATGATTCAGTTGCATTAATTAGCACTTGGGTCCTTAGTTATTAATACATTTGTGAGACATTTTTAATGAGATTGATGTTTTATGCGGCTTAACTTGGCAACTTGACTTGGCATCTCGAGTGTAGCAGGTGACCACAAACAGCTCCAGGGTTTCACACATTTTCACCTGCCAGCGATTTACACACGGACAGTAAACAGACACTGACGACCATCAGAAGATAGGACCACGCTACATATTCTCTAAGATAAGATGCATATCAGCTGGCCTTCTGTTCCTGAAATGTTCCAGATCCTTGATTTTAGTTGTTGAGGAACCATGCAGAGGTAAGTCTAACTTTTTAATCAGAACTTTAATAGCAACAATCATTGTTATTTAAAGCTATAGCTGAAAGATGGCAAGTTGCAGAAACACAGGCTGGTATAGACCCCTTCGCAGTAAACGTCATTCATACGTAAGCGGAAATTGCGCGCGCAGTCTGGACCCAAAAAAGACTCAGAAATGCCTAGTTGTTGTGTTGTCGGGTGTCAGAATCGTAGCAGTGATGGGGTTAAAATGTACAGAATTCCAGCAGGATCTCACCCATTCCAAAAAAATCGCCGACGTCTATGGCTACAAGCCATCAAACGTGTAGACTGGGATGAAAGCGCCATCAAAAATGCGCGGGTTTGCAGCGCCCACTTCATCACAGGTAAGATCAGGCTATTTATTAAATCTCTCTTTTTTATTCTTTCTAGTCTTCGTTTATTGATGTAGCAAAATACTTTGGTAACGTTTGTCTGATTAGCTGGGTCATAGTTACACAATGTAATGAATATTGTTAGCATGTTAACTTAGCTTTGCATGCAGTTTTGTTTGTAGGAGAGGTCTCGCTTGACTCAAGCAGTCCAGATTTTGTGCCATCATTATTTGTGTATGCTGAAAATCACAATTTTAAAGCAAGGATGGAAAGGTAAAATTGTGTGCCCTCACTCTAAATGCCAACTTACGCTGACTGCTCTAACCTAGCTCCCGCCCCGTTCAGTTTCATTTCTGCTCTCTGCCTCTCGCTTTTTACGCAGCTCTGATTTCTCTTAGCTGCACTCTTTACACTATCATTCCTTTCATGCCATCACCTCCTGCAAATTGCTGTTTAGTGTTGGGATTTGCTGTTGTAGCTAAAGCCACATTGCCATCACACCACTGGCATAATTTGATTAAAACAAAATGAATATGAATGTCCCATTGTTAATCAAGTTGTACATGCCTGCACATAATCATCTGCGTGTAAAGACTTGTAGGCACGAAGTTTTTCGTGGGTGTACACTGAAGTCTTGTCAATAAGGTACGAGTATATATCTGGCCATTGTATACCAGGGAACTTACTAACATCGTCCGTCCACTCTTTAATTAAATACGGATCCGGTAGGCGATGTCCACTTGTTAGAGTTAACTTATTTATGTAGCATTCTCGATCTTGTAACGACAATTGTTTTGCATAATCTGACAGCTCATAATGCCGGTCTATGGGCAGCGCCATTGTTTCTGAGTCCAGGCTGCGCGCGCATCCTGGCAACGGTTGGTTTGTTTACAAACATGCAAAGGGGTCTATATTTTACGTTTTTATTTTAAGCAGACTTTTTTTTATTTGCAGCTGTTTATACGAGACACCAGTTCCTGTATTACTCCTGTAATGTCCAAAGTGCTTACTTAACCCTCTGGAGTCTAAGTGCCCGCCGGTGGGCAATTTGACACTTCTCCAAAAACACATCTGTAACCCTGTGAGTTTTTGTCATTCAAACATATAAGTGACACCATTAAAAACCTTGAAACTTCTAGTTTTCAAATATATATATATATATATATATATATATATATATATATATATATATATATATATATGAAATAAATTATATAGCTGGCCCTTTTTAAAGAGAGTGAAAAGAAATCTTTGGATTTTCTGTACTGTCTGACTGCAGCAGCCCCCGAGGCCACACCTATCGCTATTCACATGTAAAGTACCCGGTGCTTGAGTGGCTATTCAGAGGTGAGAGCACGCCCCATTCAGCCAGAAGGCAAAGGCAATGTCCTGCCAGAGCACATGGAAAGTGACAGGGGGGTGGGGGCCATCAGAGGTGTTTCACACCCATCTAATTAGTATTCGACTAACAGAGACACTGGCTTGACATACAATTACTTTTTTACATTTTGTATGGAAACAACAAAACATTTCTAAATGCTCTTTTTACTTTTATGCAGCCAACACTTTTGTTTACAAGGTTCAAACTTCAAAAGTCTTGGCTAGATATATTTATTGTGTGTTTTCTTGCACTGTTTGAAGACCTCTAAAACCTGTTTTTTGTACAGTTGTGTTTACACTCAATTTAAATAAAACGTGTTTGTATTACATTCACTTTACTTTCATATTATTTTTTGTTAGGCTTTTCAGAATACAACCATATGTGCCACTTTTGCATAGATGTTTACAGTTAGTTGAAATACTTGAAAATGTCAAGGTGTTGCAAACAGCCTCAAAGTCTCTGAAAGGCCTTAGACTCCAGAGGGTTAAAGCATCGATTTTCATAAACAAGTTTACTAGCATGTACAGAACTGTCTCCAGCAAACACACAAGATTCTGATTTGCTCACCACTTAGTTCTTCAGAAAAAAAAGGAAAAAAAACTCTTTAATAACCTTATCCAGGAAAGACTGGAACCAGGAGCATAGAGAGTTGGCAGCCCAGCATGCAGTTTCTGTGAAGAGACGCCCATAACATGGAGCTACCAAGGAAACTACAAGGCAACACCCCAAGGGTCTTCTGGGGGGGGGGGGATGAAAGACCCAACTGGACTGATACTTATAGCAATGATATGGCTTGTATAAACAACTCTGACTGGGAAAGCTGCTGAAACCAAGTGCCACTGTGGCAACATTTGCAAGAACCTTTGGTGGCTCAAGATCCACCAGGTGAAAACAAGCTGTGGACAGGAAAGGCCCTAAGAGGAATGGGCAGTTAACTCTGGTCAGACAAGGGAAGACCACAGCCAGGACCAAAACCACAGAGCTGAGGGCCTCTCACTCACTGATGCATCACAGACCTACACTAGAGAAGAGCAGGGAGGATCAGGGCAACTGAAGGTAAATACAGATCAGCCATCACCAGCTAGGCAAACCAGAGTGAAGTGGCCATCAGTGCCGGATAAAAGCTGGGAACCCTTCAACAGTGATGTCAACAAGATCCTGGAAACCACATTGTGCAGGGAACCAGAAAGGAAGCTCAAGACCTGAACATCTATGGTGTAGATATTGGCAGGGAGAGATCTGGCACCACGAAAAGTAAGCCCATGCATGTCTCTTTGTAGGGAAGGGCATTATCTGCTCTTCCCTACAAAGGAAGGGCAGATAACAGGAGATGGAGAGCATCAGAAGGGAGCTTAAAGGAGATACGCAGAGCCTTTATTTTTAAACAAATTTCTGAGTGGATAGTATCTCCATCCTTGACTCTTGTATACTGTATCAATGGGAATAAAAAATATATATATGAGAGTTAAAATCGACTGCAAAGTTGTCATTGGAGCCGCCCCGCTGAGCCAGCCAGCCCTGAGTGCGTGACGTCACAGCGGGAACCAGTTTTAAGGCCGAGGCCTTTTACAGCTACAGACCAAAGTCATATAAATAAAAATTTATGGTGAAAATAAGAAATAGCGTTACCGACTCGCTCAACTAAGACTGATTTGACTTCACTGATTGTGGGTTGACTCTCATTAAAACAGGATGGGTGCTATAACTTATGCAACATACATGTACATGCATGCATTTTCACTGATAAAACGTAAAAGGCTCATTAAATAATCAGATGAACTGAGACAATCACATTCTGAAGCAAATTAAATAATCTCATACCGCTAACTTAAACACACAATACAAGTTACATGGATTAATCTAAATGCAGGTAAACAACGAGTGTTTTTTTATCCAAATGAGAGTCGGCGCTTACCCGTCTGTGTTCTCGCTTCTTGAAGGCCGAGCTTGTGGCCGATTGTTTTTGAAACAATCTGACTTTCAGTTGTTCGTTCAGTTCTCCGTTCATTCACTTCTTCCATGTAAGGGCGAGATGGCAGCAATATACAGTTTAGAAATAAGACGGCTGCTCCACTCATTCACTTTTCTTCATCCTGTGTAGTCCACCATTACTGCTCGGCTCAGGCAATTACTAAAACCCGGGACGGAACCAGATGTCACCAGTTTTAGCAACAACTGTAGGGAGGTCACTGCCCGAGCGATATGTCCCGTCCCAGGTTTTAGCAACAACCCTTGGCTCACTCCGGGAGGACTGGTGCAACTGAACTCACTTTCCTTTTAAAAAAATAAATAAATAAAATACATACTTTCATGGGCGGCACGGTGGTGTAGTGGTTAGCACTGTCGCCTCACAGCAAGAAGGTCCTGGGTTCGAGCCCCAGGGCCAGCGAGGGCCTTTCTGTGTGGAGTTTGCATGTTCTCCCCGTGTCCGCGTGGGTTTCCTCCGGGTGCTCCGGTTTCCCCCACAGTCCAAAGACATGCAGGTTAGGTTAACTGGTGACTCTAAATTGACCGTAGGTGTGAATGGTTGTCTGTGTCTATGTGTCAGCCCTGTGATGACCTGGCGACTTGTCCAGGGTGTACCCCGCCTTTCGCCTGTAGTCAGCTGGGATAGGCTCCAGCTTGCCTGCGACCCTGTAGAAGGATAAAGCGGCTTGAGATAATGAGATGAGATGAGATGACATACTTTCATTTTCTTGTAGTTTTCTTTTCCTTTAATTGTTGGTACTGCACCCTCTTTCAATCCGGGCTTATAGCCAACGCTCCTCAACAGATCAGAGGTCTCGTACGAGTCTTCAGTGAAATGTGCAGAGCAGAGGAGAGACCACTTCATAGGCGCCCAATGTGCCCGTGAACTTCTCACAAAACGCGTCCAAATCTTTGCAGTTTGAACATTCTTGGGCCGTGAATGCAACGTAAATCCACCTTCTGTTGTGTTGCTGCACCGGACAGAAACACATCTACGTGGCATGGCGATAAATTAGCTCAAAATGGAGGATCGGAGTTGCAGTCAGCGCTGTGTTTTAGTATAGCGGAAATGGTGATGAGGCCGATAGACTTCCTGCTGTGACGTTACGGACGTCAAGGTCATTCACTCAGACCGCTACCTATATAAATCACTTTAATCGTAAAAATTACTATATTAGATTTATTGTTAACACTTAAAACTATTCCTGTGCCAGTCTTGAGGTCTCAAGGCATTTATAAATGAAAGTGAGGCCATGGCTCTGTGTATATGCTTTAAGTCTCTTAGACAACAGTTCTGAGTAGTTAGTGAGGATGAGAACATTGGGCTAAATCAACTCAGAGCTATCCTACAGGAAAGGAAGAACACCTTGTGAAAAGCAGAGAGAATGCTTAAGGCATGATGGGAGAGAGTTAAATGGAAAGCTGTATTCTTTTGCAAATCTATACAAATTCATTGAAATGGACTGGGAGGGGAAAAGATCAAGGACGCTGTCATGTTCCAAATGAGAGGTGGAACCTTCACAGATACACACATGGAGATGATCAACGGAGGCAACTTGGACCATGTGGAAGACTACAACCTGCTCCTCATCCGCAGACACCCATGGACACACAGGAACCATCAGGGAAAGAGATTTCAGAAGCAGTTAAGAAGGCAAGATCAGCTGCAGTCCCAGGTCTCAATGATCTCTCCGATAAGGTATATAAAGTTTAACAATTTCCCAGCTTGGGATCGAAAAAGTAAATCTATCTATCTAAAATTTGCAAAGCGATATGATACCATTTATAGAGGCTGCTGAAGCTGAACTGGAGGAAGGGGAAGATATCATGTTAGCAGATTGCAGAAAGTTATTTTGTGTCAAAAGAGGAGAAGTCAGAATCCATGAGCCAGTTCTAGACCATCTCTCTACTTAATACAGAAGTGAAGATTTTCTTCTCAGTCCTGGCTAAATGCTTGACAAGCTATATGACACAAACCAATACATTAGCATGTCAGTGCTAAAATGAGGTGTTCCTGGATCCTCAGGATGCTTGGGGCATATCACTGTCATTACACAGGTAGTCAGTGAGGCAAACAGGGGAAAGATCTGACAGTGGTCTGGCTAGATCTGGCAAATGCATATGGCACCATCCCACACATGCTAATCCTGGAAGCCCCAAACTACTACCACATCCCAGAGCACATTAGATGAGCTACTACAATGGTATCCATCTCTGCATTACAACTATAGCACCTTCACAACATCATGGCAAAGACTGGAGAAAGGAATTGTCACTGGCTGTACCATCTCTGTGATCTTGTTTGTGATGGGAATTAATCTAATCATAAAAGCTGAAGAAAGAGAGACCAGGGGCTGCTAACAGACACAAATATGAGACAGCCACCATGCAGAGGATTCATGGATGATCTAACGATCACAACCACCACACACCTCCAAGCTAGATGGATTTTAAGATCATTGGAGGGAGCAGCCATATGGGTCAGGATGACATTTAAGCCACAGAAGTCCAGAGCTTTGATCATCAGACGAGGGAAGGGGACACCGATTCCATCTCATAGTGCAGGAACAATTACCGTCAATAGTGGCCTTGGACTACCCAATCCTGCCTTGGACACCTTGGGAGGTGGTATGTTGACTCTCTAGGGGACCAAAATAATATCAGAAAGGTGTTCTTCACTGAGACAGACACCGAGGCCACACCTCCATCAATGAGACAAACAGGAACCCTCTTACGCTGACACCCAAAGACAGAGTTAATGCCTCTTTTACATGTATGAAAGATAGGCCACACCTTCTTAACTGTGACTGATAGCTGCATAGGCCATGCCCCCTTCACTGACATTAAGGCAAGACCTGTAACTGATGCAGTTTTCAACATCAAGTTTGAATTTTAAAACAAATACTGAATTTTTGTGTGTGTGTGTGTGTGTGTGTGTGTGTGTGTGTGTGTGTGTGTGTGTGTGTGTGTGTGTGTGTGAGAGAGAGAGATTGCCTGTGTGGAGCCATATCCTCCGAGGTGATTTCTTTGCTGACTGAGCCACTTCATGAGGCTGAGGGCGTGTTCCATGCTGCCCTGCATATACAGAGAAAGCAGAGCGTACGACGCCATCTCGATATCAGCTGAGCGCGGCTGCCACGACTCCGACACGCTGCTTCCACCAGCGCTCCACATGGGCACACCATCTAAACAAAACGTTGATAAACAGAGCCCAGTTACCTTGTACCCATTTTGTAGAATATGTTGCCCTAACCACCTGTACCACAGCTGAAATTTTTATAAGCCAGCATATTAAAAAAAAAAACCAGCGAGACAGCTGGGTAAACAACATCAATCAGCATATGTTTTTCATTATAATAACAATCCCCAAAAACATTTATTTTTGGCCTAGAAAATGCAATCCATCACTTTACACAGCTACATGCTCACTTCATTACTATCAACCTTTCATACTTTCCAATGCAGTAAATATACTGTGCAGTCCAAAAGTCTAAAACCAAGCTGAAAATCTGGGGGGTCAAAACCATTTAAAAACAGAACATTTTAGAACTTTGAACATTTTCAAACCTGTCACCCTCTGTGCATTGTGTGTAGGGATTCATATTTTAACATTGGTGTAGTATTCTATGAGTTATCAGTCAAAAACATTTCTTTTTTACATCTTTTTCCCCCAACAAATGAAAGATGAGTCATTTAAAATCAGGAACGACTGACTTTTGTGTTTTCTCCAATATTACCTGACACCCCTGGAAGCCCCGCCCCTGGAATTCCCCTCTTTTACATCAGGGATGTTTTGGCTCATGCTTCCATCTATCCATTATCCGTAACCATTTATCCTGTGCAGGGTCACGGGCTGGAGCCTATCCCAGCTGACTATGGGTGAAAGGCAGGGTTCACCCTGGACAAGTCGCCAGGTCATCACAGGGCTGACACATAGACACAGACAACCATTCACACTCACATTCACACCTACGCTCAATTTAGAGTCACCAGTTAACCTAACCTGCATGTCTTTGGACTGTGGGGGAAACCGGAGCACCCGGAGGAAACCCACGCGGACACGGGGAGAACATGCAAACTCCACACAGAAAGGCCCTCGCCGGCCCCGGGGCTCGAACCCGGACCTTCTTGCTGTGAGGTGACAGCACTAACCACTACACCACCGTGCTGCTCTGACTCATGCTTTTGCTTTTTATTAAAAATCACTTTGCTTTTTCTC
The DNA here is from genome assembly GCF_027579695.1 of Neoarius graeffei. NCBI lineage: Eukaryota > Metazoa > Chordata > Actinopteri > Siluriformes > Ariidae > Neoarius > Neoarius graeffei. The sequence goes on along the minus strand of NC_083571.1, from coordinate 119,799,769 downwards.
AAGGCATGAGGTTTTGAGTTGACTTATGTGAAATAAAATATATCATCTTTTCTCCTTGGTTAGAAACAAAGAAAATGTGCATGTAAAAATAAAATGTATTCCTAGGTAACCCTTCACATTATATTCCCTTAAAAATAATGATGCCATTGTGAAACAAAATTTTCATTTCCTTTAAGACCATCTTGGCTGCCAAACAAAGAGGTGATTCTTTACACATATTTTGTTGTTTCTGTAGTCATTTTCCACATAATCATAATATTCTTGGTGGATTTTTTTTCACACAAACACTCAGAAACAAAGACACGGATAGTTTTTTTTTTCTTTTTTATCAGACATCATTTAGATGTCTGATAAAAAAGAAAAAAAAACTAACTATATTTAATATAAGACATAATGAACGTAATCGAAAGGAAAAGACACGGATGTTTGCCAGCAAAACTTAAATATGCTGTATGGTGGAGGAGGAGGCTCATAAGGTGGAGGAGGAGGCTACATTATTAGAAATGGGGGTAGAGTAGGAGTCAATTTCTGTCCCCCAAGATACAGTCTACACTAATGTACCCCCAAGGGATCATTATTCGATCTCAAGGTAACTATGTGTACCTTTTTAGGGCCAAAAAGGGACATATATGTTCCCAAGCAGTAAATAAAGAGTACAGATAAGTACCTTAGAGGGTCCTGCACTAGTGACCCCTAAAGGTACAATAACGTACTTTATTTTCTGAGTGTAGTAAGGAGGAGGCTCAAATAGTGGAGGAGGAGGCTTGTATGGCAGAAGAGGAGAAGGAGGTGATGGAGGAGGAGGCTTGTATGGCAGAAGAGGAGGAGCAGGTGATGGAGGAGGCTTGTATGGCGGAAGAGGAGGAGATGATGGAGGAGGCTTGTATGGTGGAGGATGAGGAGGAGGCTTGTATGGTGGTGGAGGAGGAGGTGTGTGAGGTGATGGAGGACGCTTGTATGGAGGAGGAGGAGGCTTGTATGGTGGAGGAGGAGGTGATGGAGGAGGCTTGTATGGTGAAGGAGGAGGAGGAGATGGAGGAGGCTTGTATGGTGGAGGAGGAGGAGGCGGCTTGTATTGTAGGGGAGAAGGAGGTGATGGAGGAGGCTTGTATGGTGGAGGAGGAGGAGATGGAGGAGGCTTGTATGGTGGAGGAGGAGGAGATGGAGGAGGCTTGTATGATGGAGAAGGAGGAGGTGATGGAGGAGGCTTGTATAGTGGTGGAGGAGGAGGTGTGTGAGGTGATGGGGATGCTTGTATGGAGGAGGAGGAGGCTTGTATGGTGGAGGAGGAGGAGGAGGTGATGGAGGAGGCTTGTATGGTGGAGGAGGAGGAGGAGGTGATGGAGGAGGCTTGTATGGTGAAGGAGGAGGAGATGGAGGAGGCTTGTATGGTGGAGGAGGAGGAGGAGTTGATGGAGGAGGCTTGTA